>NC_053022.1:237855398-238155398 GCF_003073215.2 Triticum urartu
CCAACAAGTTGACGCCGAAGTGGGAAGGCCCTTACCGGGTGAAGCGAGTCACAAGGCCTGGCGCTGTCCGCCTTGAGACCGAAGATGGCTTCCAGTGAGCAACTCCTGGAACATCGAGCATCTTCGTAAGTTTTACCCGTGAGGCGCGGTTGTCGGGCCCTGCCCGGCAACCACCTTTCTGTACAAGTCTTGCCGCTGCTGCATGTAATCCTTTGTACAGAGCCAGGCGCAGACCCTGAGCACCAGTAAATGAAGCGCTGATCACCCTGGGGTTAGAGCATGCATGCTAGGTCGAGTCTCGTCCTTGGTTAGGGTTGATAGTGCCTAACAGCGGCTAACCCCTAACTTAGAGGTCGAGTGTCCGTCCCTTTGCTTTTCCTTCGTTCGCAGGGCTCGCAGATCCTGGCCAGACTGCTTGAGGAAGAAAAGGAGAAGAAGGGCGCGTCGGCACCTGAGCCCCGGCAAGCCAGTATTGCCGGGGGCTGCGGGTACCAAGATTCACCCACGGCAAAGCCAGAGTTGTCGGGGGCTGCGATATCAGATAAGTCTTTCATCCCTCATCATGCACCCTCTTATGGACTGGGGAATGCGAAACCGCGTTTCTTCCCGAAAACTGCCGTACTCCCTCGACTCTAGGCCCTGGAGCGCGTTCCCGGGGCCAGGCTTGGTCGTAGTCGCGACAGCAAAGGGATGAAACGAGGAGGCCGCACCCACCTCGTTCCCGCCTCCGCCAAAGGCATGAGAAAGGTCGAGCGACGTGGGAAGGCGGCAGGGCCTGTTGCCGGGAAATGAAATGTCTGTCCAATGGATACCAAGGATTCGCTCCTTGGCGTGGGTTCAACCCGCGAGATAAATAACCCGGCAAACATCCCCCTTTCATTAAAAAACATCCCACTCAGGTACAGTCCATAGAGGATGAAAAACATGAAAGAGAGGATTACAAGTCTTAAATACAGCTAAGGCCCGAGGGCTTACAAATTAAAAAGATAAGGTGCCCGTAATTCCTTTCCTGTCCCTCTCTTCAGGAGGTAGGTCAAGGAGGTGAAAAGGGGAAAAGGGGCGCCTAGGCGAGCTACAGGTGCCAGAAGACACCAAGAGAACATCCCGGGGGGCCGACCGAGGGCTTGACGGTGATGGCGACGCCGGAAGCGGGGCTCGAAGACGGGGCGGCAGGACGTCAGCACGCTGTCGAGGGCACCACGCCCTCGTACTCCGACCTGACGGCCTTGTCGCCAGCCCTCTCCCCCTTCCGCAGCCTCCCTACGCCAGCCGCCCAAGGAGACGCCCCCGGGGGGTTCAAGGAGCCGGCGACACGGATGATGGGGTCGCCGGTGCCGCGCGGAGCGGCGCCCGACACCTAGTCGGGCCCGCCATCCCGCCGCCCGCTACCCTCATCGTCGCTGCCGCTCCCCTCCTCGTCACTCTCGCTCGAGGGGGAGCCTTCGCTATCGGAGGAGCTGTCCACGCAGCACTTCGCCCGAGTGCCGAAGCACCCGAAGACCTTGACGGAGAGGAGATCGCCCTCCAACAACTTAAAATGGAGGGTGAGCCCCCCCGTCAGGCTGTGGATACGTGCGAACGTCTTCCACCCTCGATCAAGATACATCACATTAGGGGCTGGGAATACAACGCGGACCCGCGTGCCACTGATCCCACAGCCCCTCATGTGCAGCCTCAGTGACTCGGGCGGGTCCGACTCCATAGCACTCGCAAACGGAGCTGGAAGCCGGAGGCGACGACGAGGCGCCCGGCGCAGCCTGACGAAGAACTCGCAAGGGTCGTCCCCTATATGGACCGCCGTGGGGAGGGGAGTCGCTGGCGGAGGCGGAGCTGGCGCGCCGCCCCGTCCGCCTCTTCCCCGAGCGCCTCGACCTCGTCCATGACCTCGCCCCCTCCCTCTTCCCCTTGTGGCCGGCTCTGCCACCACGGGTGCGGGAGAGGGAGGGGTGCGCTGTCTGGCGGCGACCCTCGTCGCCACTGATGAAGGGCCAGGATTCCCTTTCTCCATGGCGGATGAGAGAAAGGGGAGCAGAAGCTGAAGAAAGGAGGAGATGGGAGAGTGCGGGCTTCCGTGCTCCCCTCCCGCTCTTTATAAAGGAGCGAAGTGGGGGCTCGGCCGCCCCGCTCAGCGAATCAAGGCACGGGAAGGGAAGGGAGCCGGGCCCGACCCGCTGCCTCTGCTTGCGATGGCCCAGTTCCCCACTTCCACCGTCCGCGACTCCAAGGCGACGGATGAGGCGGCCTCGAAAAGCCGCGCACCGGCCCTGTCCAGTAAATGCGCCACGCCCCCAAGCCTACCTTCGTTTTAAGGAGGAGGGCGTGAACCATCCCCTTCATCATGGCCTGACGCATGCTCGCAGGGCTTAGCCCCGCACACACCGCCCACGTCACCCACGACGCCGCGTATTGACGCGCGCCGTCCTGGGCGTGCGCGGTGGAAGCGGAGAGGTCTGCGGCGTGACCTAGGCCGCGCGTGCCCGTGCACTGTTTTGGGCCTGGCCCAACAGCGCTCGGCACCGTGTCTGGCCCAGGCCCGGGGGCTCCTGTCGGTGTACTAGAGTAGGGGTACCCTAGTACCCCGAACTCGTGCACGGGCAGTCGTGGCATCCCCGCGGCAAGGCTTGCCGGGTGACCGCCAAGACCCTCCGTGGCTACTTCGAAGACCATTCAAGAACAAAGTACTCAAAACAAGGCCCCGGCAAGAGGAGCTTGCCGGGAAGGCAAACCAAGGCCCCGGCACGAGGAGCTTGCCGGGAAGGCTATCAAAAGCACCTCGAGACCCCGACAAGAGGAGCTTGCCGGGAAGTCCACTCGAGGCATTTCAAGGAACTTGCCGCGGCACGCTACGCGCCCCGGCAAGACCCGGTGAGCGACTAGCTCCCGGGCGCGACAAGACGACGACCGCGGCAAGGAGTTTGCCGCGGGAGCCGCCTCTCCGAGCCCGCGCTCCAGCACACCCGCCCACGTGTCGCTCTCCCGAGCACACGTGGCGGGAGGCCGTGCAGCTAGGGGTGCGTGGTGGCGAGCAGGCGCTGACAAGATAACCATCGTGGCAAACGGTGGCGTCCCTAGCGGTCCCTCTCGGTACTATTTAGGCGACATAGACGGGCATTTAATGCCCTTGTCCCCTGCCGTCAGGGTTAGGCATGATAACACTGTAGCGGGTAGCTATGCCTACTACAGCACCTAGCTGTGCCTATCCTCGGCACCCTTTCCATTTTTGCCCTTGGCCCCCGTTGCTCTATGTCGGTAACCCCTTGAGTATAAAAGGAGGCCCGTGTGCAACGTAGAGGGGGGTCGGCCATTTTGAGAGCCTTCGGGAGGACGCCATCCCAACACCCACGCTCGGTCTTGCTAGTCGCCGGTGTGTACTGTAGCACTCCGCGCTCCCGAGCTAGAAATCAATACCAAACCACAAAGCAGGAGTAGGGTTTTACGCATCCGTGCGGCCCGAACCTGGGTAAATCGCTCGCGTGCTTCGCCTCGATTTTCCCTTCGTACGACCAACCGCCCGCGTGTTTCGCCTCGATCTGCTCTTTGCACGACCTCCGCCCCCCGCCGAACCAAAAGGGACCCGGTCCGCCGGTCCCATAGGTGTCCGTGGATCAGAAACCCCGGCAGGTTAGTTATAATCTTTGCTGAAAACTTGAATGCTAGCTTGACATATTTACAAAAACAAGAGCAAACGGAGTTTGTAAAAGTTTTTCTTTATTTCTTTCAGTTTGTCAACTGAATTGCTTGAGGACAAGCAAGGGTTTAAGCTTGGGGGAGTTGATACGTCTCCGTCGTATCTACTTTTCCAAACACTTTTTCCCTTGTTTTGGACTCTAACTTGTATGATTTGAATGGAACTAACCCGGACTGACGCTGTTTTCAGCAGAATTGCCATGATGTTGTTTTTTGTGCAGAAAACAAAAGTTCTCGGAATGACCTGAAACTCCACGGAATATCTTACAATAAATAATAAAAAATCCTCGCCAAAGATGAAGACCAAGGGGCCCACACCCTTATCACGAGGGTGGGGGGCACCCCCCTAGGGCACGCCCCCTACCTCGTGGGCCTCCTGGAGACCCCCCGACTCCACTCCAACTCTATATAACTGCTTTCGGGGGAAAAAATTAGGGGGGAAGAAATCATCGCGTTTTACGATACAGAGCCACCACCAAGCCCTAAAACCTCTCGGGAGGGCTGATCTAGAGTTCGTTCGGGGCTCCGGAGAGGGGGATTCGTCGCTGTCATCATCATCAACCATCCTCCATCACCAATTTCATGATGCTCACCGCCGTGCGTGAGTTCCATCGTAGGCTTGCTGGACGGTGATGGGTTGGATGAGATTCACCATGTAATCGAGTTAGTTTTGTTAGGGTTTGATCCCTAGTATCCACTATGTTCTGAGATTGATGTTGCTATGACTTTGCTATGCTTAATGCTTGTCACTAGGGCCTGAGTGCCATGATTTCAGATCTAAACCTATTATGTTTTCATCAATATAAGAGAGTTCTAGATCCTATCTTGCAAGTCCATACACTACAAAAAAATACACTTCCGTGATGATACGTGTTTGTCACAGTAGGTCGCTTTTTTTGTCATGCATGTACATCCATGAAAAATTTATGACAGAATCAAGATAGTCATACCTGTGCTGTCGTAGAAGTGTTCCATGACATTACCAAAATTATCATCACGGAAGTGTCCACTTCCATGATGATAAATCGCGCATCACAGAAGTGCTTTCGTCAAGGGTGACCGACACGTGGCATCCACCGTAACAGAACGCCGTTAAGCTATCGGGTCGGGTTTTGGATCCGATAACCCGTTAACAGCACCGACCAATGGGGATTTTCCACATGTAAAATCATCATTGGCTAGAGGAAACACGTGTCGGCTCATCGTTGGGACAGATGCCATCCACTCATTGGACAAGAGGCGCCTATGATAGGTCGACACGTGGCACAACCCAACAGTGGCCCATTCTGGTGAAAAAGGTCGACCCAGTAAAAATTAGCAGGCCGGCCCATATAAGGCCTACTTGTGTCAGGTCCATTTAAGCCCACGGCCCATACGAGATGTGCCAATTCGGCCCGTTAAAGATTTGACACCATTGCAGCCCATCGTCAGTTCGAGCCCGTTAACAACCCGCTATATATTTGGGCTCAATAGCGGCCCGATGAGATTTCGGCCTGTTAACGGCCCATTTAATGGATGGGCCAATTTTCAGGATGTACATCTTTCGGCCTTTTAGCGACCCATTTAAATATTGGGCTAATTTCTGGCCCGGTGTCTCTTTCAGCCTATTGACGACCCATAAATCTGATGGGCCATTTGTAGTCGGACCTGAGTTTCGGCCTTTTAGCGGCCCATTTAAGTGTTGGGCCAATTTCTGGCCCGGTGTCACTTTCAGCCTGTTGACGGCCCATAAATCAGTTGGGCCCATTGTAGTCAGACGTGAGTTTTGGCCTTTTAGCGACCCATTTAAGTGTTGGGCCAATTCTCGGCCCTGTGTGCCTTTCGGCCTGTTAACGGACCATAAATGAGTTGGGCCATTTGTAGTCGGACCTTAGTTTTGGCCTCTTAACGGCCCATGCCCTTCATGGTCCAATACCAGCCCGGTTTCTCTTTCCGCCTGCTAAAGGCCCACAACACAGTTGGGCCCTTTACAATACGACCTGACTTTCGGCCTCTTAGCGGCCCATGCTCTTCATGGTCCAATACAAGCCCGCTGTCTCTTTCGGCCTGCTAAAGGCCTACAATATAGTTGGGCCATATGTAGCCCAAACTTAGTAACGGCTTGTTAACGGCCCGTGAAATAAATTGGGGCCACCTGTTGCCCGCTTCGATCTCGGCCTTAACGACCCGGGAGGTAAGAGGGCCGACCATTAACTTTCGGCCTAGTAACGGCCCATTAACTTAATGGGCCCACTAAAGTTCATTCATGTCTTTAGACCAAACTAGATAATTTGAGCCCATTACGACGAGCAAAGGTATGGCATACAGGGAATAATGTTGCACATCCAGAATATATTACAGGAAAATACATCCACTTGGCAATCAAAGATTGATGCCAGTGCAAATAAATGAGCAGAACCTAACCATCTACAACGTCACAATTTGCAACCTCAGCACAGATGACGCCCATAAGCATGTGGGCAAGTTCTTGCTGCTTTGCCACACTGTCTCTGAAAACATTGATCAGTTGTTGTGTTGCATGACTCTGCACCTCTGATTCATCCACCATTTCCATCATTGCTTCAGCCATTAATTGGTTCACAAACATACATTTATTCCGTCGCATCCAAGATTGAGGATACTGAACATATTCAGATGGCGATTTTGGTAGGCTTGTATTATTGATAGTGGAGAGTGTCTTAACCACTGCATCATAACATAAATTAGGATGGGAACCAAATAGATTAATCATGAGTTATTGCCATATTACCTGGCCTAGATTTACTGGAAAGAAACAATGGGGTTGCCTTGCTGTTTTCAGAGTTTGTCTTCTTATCTTTAGCAGCCTGCACAAAATTAACACACTAGCATTGCTATCATTGGCCAAGTCAGATAATAGGAAAGGAACATTGACACAACAAACGTTTGGGCAACTAGCCTACACCAAATTACGAAAGCAACTATCATCAGCCAGGTAAGGTAATACGAAAGCAACATTGACACAATGAATGAATGGGCAACCAGAGAAGCACTACAATTCAATAAGTGCGTGATATGAGATAGCACATTCATGCAGCTCAGTACGCAAAACTACCAGGCAGTTTTCCTTACAAAAATCAACATTGGCGCCTTTAACATTTTGCTACAACGAATTTTAGATCAGATAAAGGTTAGATTCAGGCCGATTAACAAAATACGATCCCAATGGAGGAAGTCTTGTATCATTTAACCTTATTTTCTAAAAGAGAGACGGGTAAGAAACATGTAGAAAATATGATCAGAATGCTATAAAATTTCATGATGCGAGGATACGCACACGCTTCTTAGAATGGAGTTGACATTCTTTTGCTGGACTGGAGCGGACTAGTTCTTTGGCCACTGGAATCTACTTATTATCAGTGGGAGTTGGGTTTCTCTATGCTGGAGTAGTATCTATGAAAAATGGAGTTGGTTTCTTATCTCCTGGCGTTTGGATCTTTTGCAAAGACCTGGTATGTAACCCTTCAGATTCTAACATAGCCATCTTCCCCTTGCATGCCTTATATAGAAGAATGGTGATTCGGTTATAAAACATGCTACAGCAGAGATGGAATAGGTACTGAAGAATAGAAAGGCATGACATATTGACATGTATTCACTCCATCTGGAAATAAATGGATGGGTCTAGGCGTATTTCAGTTCTAGATACATCCAGTTTTATCCATTTCTGCGACTTTAATCCGATCCGTACGGAGGGAGTATGATGTAAGAGCTAGGGATACGACAGGCAACACAGTAAAAAAACACTGAAAACCCCACTGCAGAACAAAAGTATTCAAACCCACTGATATGAGATAGTACACTCATGCAGCTCAGGATGCAAAACTACCAGGCAGTTTTCCTTGCAAAAATCAACATTGTGACCTTTAATCATACATTTTGCTACAACTAAATTTAGATTAGATAAAGGTTGGATTCATGACGATTAACAAAATACATGCTGATGTAAAAATATAGTGATATACAACAGGTACTTACATCTACATTGGAGCACAGAGAATTCCTGCAAGAATCTTTCCTCATAAACTATACCATTGCAGAAAATCTTCTATCTGTCAAGCTTATTTTCTAAAAGAGAGATGGGTAAGAAACATGTAGAAAATATGATCAGCATGCTATAAAATTTCATGATGCAAGGATACGCACACGCTTCTTAGAATTGAGTTGACATATTTTTGCTGGACTGGAGCGGACTAGTTCTTTGGCCACTGGAATCTGCTTATTATCAGTAGGAGTTGGGTTTCTCTGTGCTGGAGCAGTATCTTTAAAAACTAGAGTTGGTTTATTATCTCCTGGCGTTTGGATCTTTTGCAAAGGCCTTGTTTGTAACCCTTTAGATTCTAACATAGTCGTCTTCCCCTTGCATGCCTTGTATAGAAGAATGGTGCTTTAATTATAAAACATGCGGCAGCAGAGAGATGGAATAGGTACTGAAGAATAGAAAGGCATGACATATTGACATGTATTCCCTCCATCCAGAAAAAAATGGATGGGTCTAGGCGTATTTCCGTTCTAGATACATCCTTTTTTATCCATTTCGGCAACATGTAATCCGGACGGAGGGAGTATGGTGTAAGAGCTAGGGATACGACAGGACAACACAGCAAAAAAAACACTAGTTGAATGTAAAATTGTATGCTAGCGGAATACATACAGAAATAACTAAGGCAACATACACGTGTATGATTGGGAAAATAAGATGGCATTGCAACAAAGCACTAGAACAGCACTTCAATGTAAAAAAACATGGTATGGTAGACAGATGAAGTACATACAGATGAATAACAATGCATAAGATATTCAGAAGCATGATGTCCAAATTAAGCAGATGGCATTGCGATAGAGTAGAATGACAGTACTTAAATTTGAAAACATGTTATCATGAAAGGAATAGGTACTGAAAAACAGGAAGGCATGCCATATTTACATGCATGATCAGCATGCTAAGCACATGGCATTGCAACAGAGTAGATACACTCCAGGACATTATATGCATGTTGTACCCATATCACAGGCCAAGTTAGAGCAAGGACCTTGTGGAGTGAAGAGGATTCATCATCTTTCTGCAAGTCTTCTGAAGAACTGCCTTTACATGTTCCATCATATTGGGTATCATTGACATCAAGTTTATTGGCCTTTACATTGCTCCGTGAGGTTCTTGTGGATATATCATTGCAATTATATCTGACATGCATGGAAGACAACTAGTAGTTAGATTTATGTAATGAGTGCCTGTAGGAGACGACATAAATAGTAGGACTGGGGTTAACTAGCAGCAACGGGTCCCATAAACTAAAGGGAGAACACAGATGAAAGCTACAAAATATGTATCGTTTGTACTCGAGATTAACTAGATGGCACACAAAAGTATTAAAGAACAACATAGGAAATACTAGAAGTGGTATAATACTATAATCACCAGCCTGTGGGATAGCATTGGCTGATGGATGATAACTATGGAACATTGTTACCTAAAGAACAAGTATCTTAGCTGAACTATGGAACAATGTTAACTCCCGAACAAGACCCGTAAGAGATCAGCATGAATATATAGTGAAATGTGATGATCTATTTTCCATGCTTAGATGAATAACAAAGCCATAAATGTTGCACACAAGTAAGATGAGGGTACAACCTATCTGGCTGCCATCCATAGGAGTGAGTATCATGTGCTGACTTATCGATGGCCCTGCAGTTGTTGTGGCTGTGCATGTCGGGCACGCGCATTCGATGCAGGGAACTGTTGAGTGGGGACTATAGCTCCCTTCTGGTGTATGCTTCCCTTGTTGGAGCAGCTGCGATGAGTCAAAAGACGGTGTGTCTGAAGATGAAGATAACGCATAATGTTAATTACGACATATCGCTTTGATTTGAAGAAATACACTAAGAGATCAACAACAAGGTATGAGAGTGGTCACACGTCTGTTGACTGAAGACTAAATTGGGGTCACATGATTTTATTTTATTTTGGTACTGTCCGATCTACGCCGGATGGCTGGCCGTCTTGTGCCTCCTGGCTGACACTGTTCGGAATCTTCCCCGAAGAGCAAGCGACCAATGGCAGAGCAGCCTGCCTTCGCCGTCTATGGCCCCAACCAAAACCCCGCTCCCCGCCCCACCGCACTGCCGTGGTTGTGCCGCCCCCGGGCCAATCCACAAAGACTCCTCGTCATCCAGATCCGGCGGCGGCAGTACCTCCAACCCACGCAACTCTAAAAGATAGCCATCTAAGCGCTGCTTCCGCGACAAACTTTGCGGCCCCGCACCCTTACATTAGACACCAGCCAACCGGCAGCCTAGGAGCTCCGCCGCCTCGAGGGGTGCTGCTTCCCATTGCAAATCGATTGGCCTAGATTAAAACCGGCAGCCTAGGAGCTCCGCCGCCTCGAGGGGTGCTGCTTCCCATTGCAAATCGATTGGCCCAGATTAAAAATTCAGACAACTAACGCCTAAATAAAGTGATTTGAGATGGGGTGCGACCTATCTGGCGGCATGGTGAAGTAGGCAGGTCCAGCTGCCGAGTCGGTGAGGTCGGCGTGGTTGCGGTGGCGACGGCGGCAGGGAAAGAGCGATGTCACGACGGTCGACGGCTACGCCGAAGCAGCGCCAGGACTCTGGACGGATCTGAAGTTGGAGCCGCTCCGGCGCCGTGAACAACGGTGGGGGTGAACCGGCTCCGGTACGGTTCACGCGGCCGTCGTCGAGGTAGCACCAGCAGCACGGAGTAAGAGGCACACGGCCCAGTGCACGACAACAAATGGACAGCGTCTCCGGCATTAGGGAGTAGGGCGACTGTGAAATTGGTGCGGTGGGGGCGCCATGGAGGTGGGGCTGAGGTTTCGCGGCTCAGGAGAAGGGAGCTTCCCGGGGAGAAGGTGATTTGGCGCCCACGAGGTATGAATGGGGGCGGGCGGGGGAAATTGGGAGGGGAGTGGAACCATGTCTTACGGACGCATTTGTCTGAAATGTGAGGGGGAGTTACAGTTCGACCCTTGCCTATAGGCTTCTCGGCTTGGGTCTGTGTACTGAGGGTCGGGGATAGTAGAGTAACTTTGCTTCTCTGGGCGGGAGTGATTTTGGGCAAGGAGGGCGTGTTTTGAACTATAGTGGGCGCGAGCGATTTCGGGCGAGGAGAGCGTGTTTTGAAATAGTGGGCGCGAGCTATTTCAGGCGAGGAGAGCGTGTTTTGCCGACCATGGTTTATGAATTATTCGGCACATGTCATTTCGGCCGAGGAGAAGGCGCGCTTGGATGAAGTTACGAACCTACCCTCGATGTACAACGGGCCAATTGATGCATGTCCCACATAGGACGGTAATTTCGCGTCTCCCATTTATTTTCTCGGGCGAATTCCACCAAGCAGAGAGGATGTTTAACGGTTCGTTCAAATTTTGGGAGAACGAGCATCCACGTCTACCTTACCAAGTCGATTCGGATCAAATTTTGAAATATTAGCTTGCCTCTTCTTATTTAGATGGAGAGATGATGCTCGGGAGTAATGTGTTTTTACATGCTCGTTGCTAGCGATTTACTATATGACAAATAGTTGACCCACTCAAAAACGCGAATCAAACCCAAAATGAAATATCTCGATTCAATGAAATAACTCGTTTAGTAGGTCAAAATAGTGAACTAAATCCAAAATTGAACACCTCAATCGAGTAGCATGTTGTATAGTATTATAGTACTCCATGAACATGTTGAAAGTCAAATTAATGAACTTGTTTGATATACGCATATATCCGTTCATGTGTGGATTGCAGACAACATGTTCTCCAATTTAAATATTTGAATGCAAGTTTATATCGAAACATGGTTTATATCAGTCTTTGATGCATAAAACGCGACCTCCCCCTCTCTCGGACTCCTATTCTCTCTCTCTCTCTCTGTCGCCGACAATCTTCAATTCTGTCGCACGCTTCTGTCGCACGCATCCGACACAAAAACCTTGTTCGTCCCTCTCCCTTTCTCTCCATCTCTCTCTCTCTTTGTGTGTGTGTGGGGGGGGGGGTTCTAGTTCGCATGCATTTATACACCATCTATAGGTCTCTCTCGCACACTATGTATGATACTCTAGCTAGTCCAAGCTAGATATCTTGGGTGCACTCATCATACGCACACAAATTCCTTGGCTCTTTGCCTGTAACTCTCTCACGCACCACTATGTTGTCTCGGAGCTCTTCCCCCCTCTCTCAAACTCTCCATCCACCTGGGTCACAGATACACATGCATATCTCACTCACACTCGATAGGCCCATCTAAAACTCTATCTCTCCCCCTCGTTCTCTCTCCATCTCACACGCGCACACACACAATCTCATGCCCAGCTAGCCAAGTATGATGGTCTCTCACTCAATTGTAGGCACACGCAGTCCCCCCTATATGTATACGACTAGCTAATCTTAGTCTCCATCACAAACATGTGCATGGTCTATCTCGATTTCTCTCGGGGCATCTTTCTATCGCGCACGCACTCCCTCGATCTCCCACCCATATAGTCCCCTCACGGCCTCGAAGGGATCTCTCTATCACAAACACACCCTCTCTCCCTCCTCATGCGTCCATGCCATCCATGTGTCCCTCTCGACCTTTGTTCCTTGTTGGCCACACCTCTATTGGACATGTGCTACAGGGGTGTCTCTCTCCGTTGCAAACAATCACACACTAGCTATCTTCGTGTATCTCCTCGCCTCGCTTTTCCATCTCAGAGATGCATGCGTGATATGTTCGCATAAGAAATGAAAAAGCACACTCTCTCTCTAATTTATTGTTTGTTGTCACTTTCTCTTTCACACACATACTCTTTTTGCACACTTACTCATTCTCCTTCACACGCACTTGATCTGTCTCGACTGAGGCACTCTCCTCGGTCCATAGCACATAGATTTATTGAAAAGTCAAACATCACAAAGTTTGACCATGTACGTGGAGAAAAAGAATTGCATCTAGTACGGCAAACATCTGCCATTAGATTCACCATGAGATGTAGTTTTGTATGATGTATCTTTGGTATTGTAGATATAAATAACATTTACGTAAACCTGATCAAAGTTTCCAAAGTTTGACTTCTAAAAAATTTACATGCACTGCATTATCGAGCGGATGGAATATCTCTTTCCCCCTGTCAGCCATCTGACGCACCACTCAGCCTTATCTGGGCTCCTTAATCTCTCTCAAACTTTATTGGTCAGTTTGGTTCGTGACCTGACCCTCATGCCTTGATGGTCGGTACTGCCTGGTGTGGACGTGAGATGTAAAATATTTCTGCCTGGCCAGGCTTGTGTGGTGCTGAAGCGTTTGGTTCATGCTTGGGCCAAGCAAAGCATCAACGTCCCATCAATCAATCCATGCATCAATTATTTAATGCTAATATCCATCCATGTCGCTGTTAGCCTCGTGGCCACACGACCAGGCACGACCAGGCGTTCGAAATCGGTCGCCTGGCCCAGGCTACTTGCAGTGTCTGGAGTTCAGCCAGGCTAATTAAAGTGCAAGGGAACCCAGGCCAGGCGGGCTTTCTTTTTCACAGGGTAGCAACCAAACAAGAATGCATGAAATCCAGCCACAACCCCAGGCCAGGCAAAAGATGCTCAGGACGCAAGCCAAACTGGCCTTATATCTCCCTGGTTCACACATACACATGTCTCGCTCGCGCTATACATATAGACCCATCCAACACTCTCCGCCCTTGTTCTCTCTCCATGTGACACGCGCCCCCCTAAGTACCATAATCCCTCAATCCATCATAGGCGCAAGCACTCCCCCCCTCCTAAGTATGATTATCTCTTACTAGCCAACATGAACACACGTATTGTCTCCTTCCATCCATACGTCTATCTCGATATCTCTCGGGGCATCTTCTATCACGCACACACCTTTTCACTCGATCTCCCATCCATGTAGTCCCATCACGATCTCCAGGGGATCTCTCTATGACAAACATACACTCTCTCCTCCCCATGTCTGCATTTTCTCCGTACGTCTCTCTCGACCTCTCTCCATTGTTTGTCAGACCCCTCTTGGCCACGTGCTAGGGGTCTTGCTCTCTCGGTTCCAAACAACCACACATTATCTCCTCACCTTGCCTCCGTTGTTGAAGATGCATGTGTGATATGTTTGCATAAGACACGCACGCTTTTTCTCTACTTTTATCGTGTGTTGTCCATGTCTCTTTCACACATGCACGCACACTTTTTTCACTCTCTTTCTCTCTCTTGTTAGGGACTCTGTCACTTCCATAAGCATATGGATGTTTTGAAAAGTCAAACCTCAGAAACGTTTGACCAGGTATATGTGGAGAAAAACATTTACATCTGGAACGATCATTAGATTCATCACAACATGTACTTACTCCATACTATCATTTATCTTTGGTATTGTAGATATAAGTAATTTCTTTATAAACTTGGTCAAAGTTTCAAAAGTTTGACTTAAAAAAATGTTGGAACTACATTATTGAACGGAGGGAGTAGCTCTTTATCTCTCTCTGCTATCTCTCACGGGCCTCCCCTCTCACTTGAACTCTCTATACCGACGTTTTATACGCTCACTGTGTCAGCGTATAGCTCCGTATATTGTTTAGTTGACCGGTCAACCAATCCACATGCTGCCTTGTCAGCTCGTGTTCTGTATCTTCGTGTGCTGGCCCATGTGACAGTGGGTGAAAATAAGTAAACTAGAGGCTCATCTGACACGCGGTGAAGTAAACAAAGTTGAAACCACTCGAGGTACCACCCCGCACGCTAGTAAATTGAGGGCGCATTGAGGACAAACTTCTTGCGCGCGAAGGACGCACTCGCGCACAATTCACCACTGCGCGGCGGCATGCACAGAAGGACGCACTCGCGCACACCCAACACGACACACACCAGCACACGTGTACACATCTAGGAGTAGAAGGCCGTGGAAAAATCTAGCGCGATGGCCGCTGCCGGAGCCGTCCACCCCCAATCTTGGTGTTCCGTGCAATGCACAGGCATCTACGCACGGGAAATTATGTCGAACGGGGCTAGTAGTAAGCAGGCTAGCTCTACAGCCATGATGATAGTGACTGCAAACGGTGAGGCTGACTATGGGATGCCGAACACGCGCCTATACTCAGGTGTCATCTCTGGCGCAGGGTCTTGTCACTTCACTTTGAGGAGTAGCACATAATAATTTGACCAACGGGTAGTACAGTGCTAGTACTCCTACTACTACATTGGTAGTACTACTACTAGTACTAGTAGCACCACCGTCTGGATTTAGGAGTACTACCACGTCCACTGGCACCGAGGAACGTCTCCAGGTAGTATTCCTTGAGGCCGCCAGGGCGAGGGGCCGCTTGGACGACAGCTTCGTCTCCTTGTTCGACGAGGTCCTTGTCGGTTTCCTCGACAAGTTCACCGTCGTCAGGAAGCTTGCGGACGACTTTGACGCAAGTCTCCAGCCAACGCGCCCAGGCTCTGCGATGCCCGCCACCCTCAATGGCCACTATGGTAACAACCTCTTCGACGCACTGGTGGCCCTGTGACTGCCCGCCGTCGCGCCGGAGAATGTCCACCTTGAGGTCGCGCTCACCGCACAGCGCCTGGTGCAGCAAGACACCATAGACATAATCACCCACGTCTACGCGCAAATCGTCCACAAGGACTACTACATGCAAGAGGAGGATGATAGGACGCTGACCTTCTTGGAGCGCAGGGCAACCTTGGACGGCACTGTTCAGAAGCATGTTCAGCTCGCCGCCAACGCCGCTGCTCCTCACACGTCGGTTGGTGACCCGGCGCAGTAGGGCATAAGGATGTCGTTGAACGTTGATGGATCCTTATGTATTTTTATCTTTTCATCAAATCCATGTAGTAGTATATGATACTATAGTAATTATCTTACCTTTCGCATCAACTTCATAATTTTCGTACGTACTCCATGCATGAACGGCGCCTGAACCAAACTTCTCATTACTCTAGGAAAAATCGTTATTTTCTATCTATCGGTCGCGCCATGGAGCAGAACCAAATTTTACAAGTTACGAGTTCAAAAGGAAAAGCCTGCCTTGTTCGTGTCGCACCCCCACATGGTTGGTCCGGCACGCCGCTCAAGCGGGAATGCGTGTGGTGTTGCATTTTCACTTACAAGTGGGACCGCAGTTGAGCAAACCGACTATCGGCAAACCCCCACCCCGCCCACCGCGCGATGGCTGAGAAAATAGGAGGGAGAAGAGATGGCTGTAGCATGGACTCCAAGAAAATTGGTGTCGGATGGGACTCGTGTGGGTGGCGTGTGCCGTACTGCTAGACGTGAATGCTACTAAGTTATGGCCCATGCCACCCCACTATATCGAGCCTATATCGAGGTACGTAGGACAAATTTTCTGTAGTCTGTGCTCAGCCCTCCTCTATCTCTCTTCTTAGCCAGCCAGCGGACGCGCGGAGCCCATCGTCTGTTTGCTCACATGCGGCCCCACATGTCAGTGAAAACGCAAGAGGACCCACTGAACCTGCACATCTTTCACCTCGATGTGCTGGTGATGAAAAACAAATCCAATAAAGATCTTCGGTGGCCGCTTTTGGAGTTACTCAATAGTAGTAAGATTCTATTTACAGTTTAACCCAAGATGCACATCTCGTGGCTTCAACTACCACTATATTTTCTTTCATGACATGACATGGATGCTGGATGTCCCACGTGTCGGCAAAAGGAGGAAGAACCCGACCAAATCTTCGGTTCTGCTCTCGGATTAGACTAGTTGTGCTAACTTAAAAATTTTATTGTGTACTCCATCGGTTCCAAAATACTTGATTTCCATTTGTCCAAAAATGGATGTACCTATATACTAAGACATGTCTAGATACATATATATTTTGACAAATAGAAGGCATGTATTGTGCAACGGAGGGAGTAGAATGGATGCAAGTTTTTGTATTAGGAAGAAGAGTACATCCATATATTGATAGAGTGCAATTTAGTAGATGTTATATCACTTTTAGCTAGCACAGACGCAAGATCGAGCCTCCGCAGATCAACAATGAATGCATCGAGAAGGCACTAATCCAACTTACAGGAGTAGTAAAATGTATTCTTGTGGTTCTTGTTTTCTTTGGTCTTGCTTTTCTAGTCAAAATTATCGTTGGAGTCCGTGCAAAATGGAGGTGCGTTTGGGGTCGTGCGTTGGAGTTAGCCTTACAAGTGGGACCGCAGTTAAGGAAACCGACTATCGGCAAACCCCCACCTCGCCCGCCGCGCGATGGCTGAAGTTAGAGAAATGACGAGGTTGAAGAGATTGCTCTAGCACGGACTCCAAGAAATAATATGGTGTCAGATGGATGTCGTGGTGGTGGCATGTGCCGTACTCCTAGATGTGAATGCTTGTTTTGGCCCATGCCACCCTACTACTCCTACTACTTACTCCTACTAGTATATAGTATACTAGTATCGAGGATTCGAGGTGATGGTTACGTACAACGAACACATTAACATATGGCTACAGTAAAAACACCCGCCCGACGCGCGAAGCATATGAAGCTAGTACAAATAGTGTACTACTATTGTTGATTGGCCTCATCCGATAACCTGTTGCAATGCGCGTACAATTATGTATTTGGAAAATATTTTTTTGCCTCGTCGCACCACTCACTCGGAGAAGCGACTCAGAAGCCATTCATAAATTTAGTAAGTTTATCACATGCATATCATTTTATTACATACAACAGGTCATCAACCCACATCGACAACGAGGATACATTATAAATACTAAAGTTTTCACCACACAACAAATAACAAGCAATGAAATGAACTTCAACTCAACCATTCCTCGGCGTTGGAAATGCTTGCTTTGAACCACAAGTGATTCTCTGGGACGGGCCATCGATTGTCGATCTGGAAACCAACGCAGGACTGATCATCCAGGCTGAAGCGGCCTACTATATCCCTACCAGGGTAGGGAACCACACAAATGTCCGAGGTATAGACACAGTTGCTTCTCATAAATGTGTCAACAATAGTTGCATCGCCTTTCACCATCATCGGATAGTTTTGTCCAAGGAAGAGCGAGTTTTCTCCAAGACTATCAATTCTGTACCAGGGAGAAGGAGTTGGTGCTAGCACACTAGTATCCACCCCGAATACCATGCAACGGGTGTTGGAGTAGGTCCGGAGAGTGCGACCATGGGAGACACCTGCTTCCTTAGCAGTAACATCATCAGTGGGCTGTATACACACAAGAAGAGGTGATCCATCGGAATTAGTTGCCAGGCGCCACAGAGAATGTAGGCGTTGCTCGTCCTCATGCTCGTGATCATCACCATCATCATCTCCCCCTTGGTTATAAAATTTTTCAATTATAGGTGGTGGGATGTTCACAGGACCTTGGAAACACAAGAAGAAGGTTAATTAGTAAAGGGAAACTTGCTAACCCGCATGCATGTGGATGAAACAATTATAATTACGGTGGAAGACAAACGTACCAAAACTATGAGGATGCCATGCAAAAACAGTGCCACGAGTGGTGGCAGCAAACACAAGGCGCTCGTATTCAATTGCATCACAGTACTCATCAGTGTACAGAAACTGATTTTTGAGCAATATCCATCGAGTGAAACCATCAAGGACGGCAACAAGCTTGTCGAAGATAGCAACAACATCATAGTTGCTGTAATTCCAAGAGCGTTGGGAACTCGACAAATTGCTATCTTCCGTAGAATACAGTCACCATAATCGTATTTGAACGTGCGTACATTACCGGTGTGCTCAACCTCTGGGCAGTGTGCTGAGATTTTTGGAAGTGGAACCCGGTGACGAGTGTACACATTCACAAGTTCCCACTCGCAGTTGGACCCAATGTAAACAACCCAATCTCCATTTGCGCCCGCCCAAGACTTACCCTCAAGTGATGGCATCTTAACATCATACGTATCATTATCAAGCGGCATCAACTTGCACAGGGCGAGGCCTCCGCCATGCCGGCGCCAGTCATCATCAGGGTCACGGCGAAGAACATAGGGGAGATCAAACCGTTCCTTGACTCTTTGGTTCTTTGTAATGATGTTATTAGTTGAGTCGAGAATGGGCTTGAACGAACCTGCCATGCTAGCCGAGGTGATGATGTCGCACCGATCAATGAGTTCCTCCACCGCGTCATCTTTCAGATCGGGGCAAGAATAACGGGGTTGTTTCCGGCCTATTCCCTCCATGGAGAAGACGACCGAACAATGGCAGAAGAAAGGGTGAAGGGCTGAAGGAAAATGGAGGAGGGAGAGGAAGAGCATGCAACATCAGTTCCAAATCGAGAGGGAAAGGCGAAGAGTCGGTGGACGGTTGCGAGTTTGCCACGGTTCATGAAGAGGCGCCCCGGCCTACACGTCCGTTCAGAAATACTCCTACTACTCGCCGTCATCTCACTGATATGTTGGAACGGGACCACATGTCAACGAAACATGGTGTGTAATTTCTCGTGCAAAATGCGATCTGGCCGCACTGGCCCGAGGTGCCGCATTAGTTATCGACCTTTATTTTTTTAATGGCGTGCCGATCAGTTTTGAAGCACGACTAACTGGTACTGTACGCAGAGAAAATATAAACTACTCTACCACTACTCTACCTCCAGTATTAGTAGTATAAAAAAGATATATAGGCTGGAGCTTGAGCGCTTTCTTGCTAAGGGCTGCCCACTTGATTCTCACACTACCGCCCTCTCTCCAGATCTAAAAAAGACGGCCCCTCTCTCCCTCCTCACCGGTGGTCACAGATCCGCCGGGGAAGAAAAGGACGTGCAGCGTTGACGCACTCATCTTCGGCGAGCGAGGTCACGCACTGACGACAAGGTCGTCCTCTCAGACCTAGCGCCCGCGCGGGATGGCCTCCGTCCCCTAGCTCGCTACCGTAGTGTGTGCGGAGGACGACGACCACGAGCGAAGCCACTTCCCGCCGACCCTTAGGTATGCTACCTCTTTTCGAACCATAACCTTGTTCTATTGCCCCATCTACCACGTCGTTGCATGTGGATCTTTTTCCACTCCACCATCTTCCCAATTTGCTATCCTCTGCTCTGCTGGCCACACAGACGAAAACCATAATTTGCACTATTAAAGGAAACCCTACTTCATGCAGACTAATCCATGTCTGGGTTGAATAAGGAAAGGAAGGGAGACTGTACTGTCCAAGAGTGTAGGCATCGAACCCGCATCTTGGTTGAAAAGGGGAAAATCAGTAGCTAAGGAACGAGTCTCGTGTCTTTTGGTTGAAGAAGGGTAGAAAGGCATGACAACGCAATAGAGAATGACCAGGTCGATCGGTTTGTTGTCCTCGCATAGGAAAAAGGTGGCTAAGGAGAGCAAAAATGGGACGTAATCCACATATGCTGCCTGGATATTTGTTGCTCTGGGCAACCATACCTCCCTCACCATTCTGCGTACGTGGAGGTACATCGTACTGGTGCGCCCACTGTCCGAATGGGCCTCCCATGCTCTTATTGCCACTTTTTTTGCTATTAGTATAACGCCAGCAGTCAAGTCAAGCAATGCTACTGCTAAAGTGATGCCACATTTAACTAATGCCGCTCTCAGTCTAATGCCACCGATAAATTTAAGCAATGCCATTTAATGTCACTGGATTATTTCAGGGTTAGCTGTTGATTGTGGATGTATTAAAGATTTTTCAGCTAAGGCATTCTAATGTTGTTGCACAGCCAGTATACCAACGATGAAACTTGTTACTACCTTCAGATTTTCGCACTATTAATGCTTATAGATTACATACCTCACTTTCATGAGATAAGTTAATTTTTTTGTACAGTTTCACCAAAATGCCAAGGAGCTGATGTCATTTTTTTGGTTAAACTGCACAGACAATTATGAAGACAAGAGGAAAGGTCAAGAGTGGGCACCTCCTCCTCCAGCTGTTCTCTTGATTCTTTCGATCAAGTTTTTATGTTTGATCGATTATCAAGATTGGGATAGCAATTTTTAAGGTCCCCCCGAGTTCGAAATGATATTTACCTTGGAGGTACATGGTTTGCAATTTTTTTATACTATCATTAGTTAATAATGCTAGTTACCTTCAGACTTTTGTATTTGGTTTAATGCTCATGCAGAGCTAGTATACCAATGCTGAAACTTGTTACCTTTACATTTTGTATTGTTAATTCTTATAGAAACCTTCCAGTGCTAGAGTTTATTGAAATCTGTTCAGTAAAACCATTGTACTCTACCCTGTAATAAACTAACTACTCTACTGTTGCACTAGCCACTAGATTAGTGTATATTTGTAGTATTCGAATGGTGTTGCATTAGCGTATGGACATAAATAAAGTGTGGCAAGCTTTCCTAGATATGTGCTCAAGAAAACTACTACCTATTTTTCTAAATACTAGACGTTTGGGTACTTTAAATTGAACCGCGAAAACGTCTTATATTAAGGAACAAAGGGTGTAGAGTTCACTCAAATTATCCCGGTAAAGCTAGTCACACCTTTGTTAAAATTAATGTTCATTATGTTATCAGAGGAGGTCTGTATGTTTGTCTCTAATGCCTGTCGACTACATACCTGACATCATGATGTAATGTTAAGTCATTTCCTTTTGTACAGTGTCACTGAATTGTCAAGGCGGTGATGGCATTTTATTTTAGTAGAACTGCACAAAATTTTCTTAAAAGAAGAGGAAAGGTCAGGAATGGCTCAGTTTTTCAGAAAAAACTATGTATGCCTTTCTGACATCAGCCGCTGTTGCTTTATTTATTCCTTTAAACAGGAGGTTAGAAACGGTCTTGCTACCTTTTCCCATTATGAAATTGGAATGCTTATATTTGTGAGTCTATGCTTCAACTAGTGCCACTTTTAGAGTAATCACACTTTCAATATCTATGCAAACAGGGATGCTCGATTTTAGTGGAACTGCACAAAAAGTCCAACTGGTTCAACATTAGGAGCATGTTTTTTTCCAAACCTTTATATCCAATTGGTGGCACTATGAGCTGTTCATTACGAAGGTACATGGTTTGCTACTATCTTGCTACTCTTTTTGTACTGTCATTAGATAGTAATACTAATGTTTTGCATGTGAATTTATTGGCAGGGTGGACCTACATTGGAGGTGCAGGACAGGATTTAATGATTGGATGCTCAATTTCAGTTGTATTGATTTCACCTCTTCCATCACTGCGAACATGGATATCCTTGGTCTAATGAAGAATAGGCGCTATATTTCTGCTCTGAACCAGCAAATCAATTTAGTATGAAATTGTCCAGGGCAAAACATAACTGTATCAGATTGTCCAGTGCAGAACATGACAGATGCTAAGCGGAAGATACATGTTTAAACCGAAAATACAAGGTGTGGTATATGTTTACTAGCTGCTTGATATTTGTGCAGACAGAGATGTCTACCCGTTGCTATTTGGCAAACAAACAAAGTGTCCGCAATTTTGGTTGAACTGCACAAGAGAATAGTATAGTCATTGCATGCAGTGCCATTTGAAAATAGACACAGAAAGATTGGATAGTCACTTCATGGACTGCAGAAAAGTAGTAATGTACTATTTATTGGCCAACACTAGGTGCTTCATTGCTTTGTCTGATTATACAATGGGCATCATTTTGCCTAAGTTAAAGTTTGTATTCCGAAAATAGTCTCGCGGTGTGATCGAGAGAAGACCAAATCATATTGCAGTGGATGTTCCTCCATCATGTGTGGTTCATTCTCATGGTTCCAGCTGTTGGTGAAACCACTTACGTTTGCAAGAGGAATTGTAGACTTCACAAACAAATTTGTCTTTCAGTCTATACTGAATGTTGGCCAAGAGAAGCATCCATGTTAGTAGGAAGAACAGATGTTTTTTCTAGATCTCTGCTTTTGGAGCTACATATTTGTATATGATCTGTGAATCATTGAGATGCATTAACATGTTGATCTTATGTATGGGAATCATACAAGTTAGTTTTAGTTGCGATGCGAGATCCAAAGTGGCTGATCTTTGCTTTTGGAGCTACATATTTGTATATGATCTGTGAATCATTCAGATGCATTAACAGTTACTTATTTCTATTCGCTCAGTGTTTACAAGTTACTGATCGATCACTAGCTAGCCTACAAATGCGCTCCTGGCAGTTTTATTTGCGACGCAAGATGCAAAGTGGCAGTTTTTTGAATAAAAATGCCTACCTCTGAAGAAACTGACAGGCTAAACTATCGATCCTACACGGATAAAAATGTCTACCTCTGAAGAAACTGACAAGCTACACTATCGATCCTACACGGATAAATAGCGGATCACGCACGTACTACCTCCTTTCCGGTTTGCAGGGCTCAACTCAACAAACGACCTACTCGATCCTACACGAATAAATAGCGGATCACGCACGTACTAGTATACCTCCTTTCCGGTTTGCAAGGCATAATTCAAACCTCTCACCAACCAAGGTACTCCCTCCGTCCGGGATTTATTAGTCACGTGAGCAAAGCAGCAAGACCAAGGCATGGCAATAATTAATGGCATGCAGAAGTTTAAGCCTAATTAATTCCAGCGATTTAAGTGGCTGCATGCGTGCCCTCGGCTGCGACTCATTGCATGCTGCTTCGCGTACTGCCTGCGAGCGATTCTGAGTGCCTGCATGCAGCCGGCCGTAATTAAGGCAGCTAACTGATGCGAAAAAGATACGCTTTAAATCTGTGGAATCATTATTGACAAGGAGGGAGATGATTCGAGTGCACTCGTTTGACCGCCATGCCAGCGTGCGACCCAGACGGGACAGGACGACACAGTCATAATTTCAGTTTCTCTAGTTTTCCACGGCAAGCTGGCGCGCTAAGCCATTATGCATTGAATTCCGATGACCGTCGTGCTACCTTCCGCCTATAAGTATTGTTTCCCGGCCTTCTCAGGTGCCACCGTGACCCAACTCGCCATATCCTCATAAGCCCCCACCGGCCCGACGTCGCTCGCCACGTCCGCCAGGCCCCCGCCCGTCCACTGTAGGTGACGCCGGAGGCGGTCACCGCCTGAACTAGTGTTCAGGTTTTCACCGGAAGGCAGACGGAGGGAGGAGGCATTCTATCTGTCTTTAGATGGCAATGCGGAGATCGAGGAGTTGTTGGAGCGCGACCGCATGGCGGAGGAGCAGGAGTTGTTGGAGCACGACCGCCTGGCGGATGAGCAGCGTATTGTCGATTTGTGCCGCCAGCGGGACATGGAGCAGCAGCGCACCGACGCTCTGAGTCATGAGCAGAGCGCCCGCAACTGGGCTGACAACGTGGAGGCCAGCGCCCGGCAAATAGCCCTCGAGGCTGTCGGGCACGCACGCGTTCGCGACGCCGATTTTTACTACCAGCTCGTCAAGTGGGTTTCCCTCTTGGAAGCCGAAGCTTCGCTGGACCACGCCGGCATGGAAAGGGCCAACGCGCGCGAGCATCGCGCCCTATCGCACCTCTAGCAAGTCCGAGGCGAGGCGGAGGACGCCGGTGCCGGCGTTTAGCATGGACAGCAGATGGCACCCGGCATCGTCTAGTTAGCTAAGAGTAAGTTAGTACTTGTACGCTACTAGAGTGTTAGTGGGAGTAGATAGTTAACTTGGCTATGATGGTTGTCAACGTGGAAGTTCAGTACTCCATATGTGGATCAGACCTATTACTTTGGTCTGAATGTTGAACTTTCCGTTTGAACCTATGGAATGGGCTGTTATTTTTTTAAATGAGTTGTATTTTTCCTCCACGGTTTAGAGGCTGACTTGTGGGCCTAGCAAGTTGACGCGTACACAATTAGAGATGATTGTACGTGGAGAGGATGACAGCAGGGACCCGCCAAGGTCATGGCAGTACGCAAGCAAGTGCCTCCTTATTTCAAGCCAATAAAATATGGCTCATCCTAGTGGATTTCTGACATCTGGGTCCCATGCCATTGTCAACGTAGTCAATAAACGAGAGAATTGCACAACGAGCGGCTGACACCAGGGACCCAGCAGCTCGCCCAGTTATTTTTGTTTTGGGTTAATTTGATAAATGCCACACCAAATCTGGTGTATCCGAGAAATGCCGCTGCAATTTCCAAACTTTAAAAAATGCCATTTCATGCCATTTCTAGTGGCATTTTTCGAAGTCTGGAGTGGCGTTTTTCAAAGTTTGCAAACTGCGGTGGCGTTTTTCAAAGTTTGCAAAAATTGCAGTGAAATTTTTCAAAGTTTGGAAATTGCAGTGGCATTTTTATGAATCTCCATAATTGGAGTGGCATTTATCTAATTTGTTTTTGAGACGGAAGCAGGGTGTCAACGGGGCTGTGCGGGACACTCTGGCCTGTCTAGACAACCTTTTCTTTTATGTTTACCACAGACCAGCCCAGTAGTTTTTTTTTCTTTCTGAAAATGGCTAGCCCAGTTCTTTTGTGATTTGTCAAGTAAGTTGCTTTATCAGGCCTCTTGGGCTGCAAATCTTTCAAGACGAGGAGAGCTTCATTCGGCTGGCCGAGAAAATGGCCTATCAGTAATGAGAAATGGGCTGTACATTTTAAAACACATCAAACCGGCAATTATTTTCAAATATCTTTTTTTCATTTCGAGATTTTAAATTGCATTGATTTTTATGCGTGGACGATTTATTGGATTTTATATTGATATACATTTATTTTTAAAATCAGTCTGAATGTGACTCGAAATTTCGGGATTAAAAACAGTTCAGACTGCACCGACATATGCAAAATTGCGTATAATTTTTTAACCGTGGCCACAATATGGGCTGTAATGCCAACATAAATAATATGGGCTCCAAAAAAACCCGTAAGAATTAGCAAATGGGCTGTAAATTATTTGAAATAATGGCAGATGGGCTATATGCTATTTTCCACAGATTTGAGGCTTTCCATAGATGGCCTGTATACTGTTGGATGTCCATCCAACGGCCGTCGTGCTTCTTCAATCTCTGCTCTTCCTGCTCCAGCCGCTCAAACAAGCGCCAGCGGGACTTCCTGCTCCCTCCTCCCCGCGGCCGGCTGTGCTGCCGCGCAGGCCTCAACGCCCCATCGTACTCCCATCGCTGGCCTAGCCATCCCTCTACTCACCCACACCTGCTGTTATTCTCCGGCGACGGCAGACAAACCAGTAAACCCTCGTACAGTCATACTCCCCTCCGTGCGGGAAACAAAAACAATGGCCGAGTCTTCCCTGCCTCCGCGTCGTTCCCTTCCTAGGCCTCGCCGTCGTCCACCACCCTGGTGCTCTCGGTGTGGCGTGGTCAACGACCGACATGCATCTGAAGTGGACTGTACGTGGAGAGGCTGACAGCTGGGTCCACGGCCGCACGCAAGGAAATGCCTCCTTATTACGCGCAAAATAATGATTTCCTCCACCTGACATCTGGGACCCACCGAAACGGCCTCTGTATTTTGCGAAAAAAACGTTACCGCCGCTGACAGCTCGGACCCACCAGCTATATCTTCGCACGCAAGGAAGTGCCTCCTTATTACGCACAAAAAAATGAATACTCCCCCTGCTAGCTGGGACCCAGTATAGTGGGCCTACTAAGTTGATGGGGACGAAGGGCTTTGTCAACTTAGTCAATATGCACGATTCTAGCTCGACTGGCCGTACGATGTCCATCCAACGGCCGTAGTGCTTCTTCAACCTCTGGTCTTCTGGCTCCAGCCGCCCAAAGCAGCGCCGGTCGTGCCACCTGCTCCTGCCTCTCGTGGTCGGCTGTGCTGCCGCGAAGGCCTCACCGCCCCCATACTACTCCCACCGCTGGCCAGGCTATCCCTCCACTCCACTCACCCACACACCCTGTTATTCTGCGGCAACGGCAGCGCAGCCGAACCAGTGAACCCTCGTACTCCTCTCTGTGTGGGCATCCACTGCCGCGTCTTCCCCGGCTCCGCGTCGTCCCCTTCCTAGGCCTCGCGGTCGTCCACCGCCGTGGTGCTGTCGGTGTGGCGTGGTCAATATGGTCAACGACCGAATTTCATCGGAAGAGTACTGTACATGGAGAGGCAGCCGCAAGGAAGTGCCTCCTTATTACGCGAAAAATAATTATTCCTCCACCTCATAGCAGGGACCCACCGGACGCCCACCAGTATATCGTGAAAAAAATGTTTGCCCCTGACTGCTGGGACCCACCCGACGGGCCACCGTATTTCGCGAAAAAAACGTTCCCCCTGCTGTCAGCTCGGACCCACCGGAAGTGCCTCCTTATTACGCACAAAAAAATGAATACCCCCTGCTAGCTGGGACCCACCTTGGTGGGAGGCTGACTTGTGGGCCTACTAAGTTGACGGGGACGGAGGGCTTTGTCAACTTAGTCAATATGCACGATTCTAGATCCAGTGATCGTACGATGTCCATCCAACGGCCGTAGTGCTTCTTCAACCTCTGGTCTTCTTGCTCCAGCTGCCCAAACCAGCGCCGGTCGTGCCTCGTGCTCCTGCCTCCTGTGGCCGGCTGCGATGCGGCGGAGGCCTCACCGCCCCTACTACTCCCACCGCTGGCCAGGCCATCACTCTACTCACCCACACCCCATGTTATTCTGCGGCGACGGCAGCCTCACACCGCAGCGAACCAGTGAATCCTCGTCCTCCTCTACGCGTGGGCATCCACTGCCGCGTCTTCCCCGGCTCCGCGTCGTCCCCTTCCTAGGCCTCGCCGTCTTCCACCGCCCTGGTGCTCTCGGCGCGGCGTGGTCAACGTGGTCAAGGAACGGCTTCCATCGGACGTGGACTGTACATGGAGAGGCTGACAGCTGGGTCCACGGCCGCAGCAAGGAAGTGCCTCCTTATTATGTGCAAAATAATTATTCCTCCACCTGACAGCGGGGACCCACCGGACGGGCCACCGTATTTCGCCCCCCTGACTGGTGGGACCCACCAGCTACATCTTCGCACGCCAGGAAGTGCCTGACAGTTGGGACCCACCTGGTCGAAGCGTACGTAGCTTTGTCATTCTGGTCACGAACGTGTACGTACATATATACTAGTGGATGTAGAGGCGCACACGTGTCGTAGTAGAGGCGGCCAGGGTGCAAGAAAGAAAATACGACCACGTATGTGTACATACGGGCGGGGTCTCGAACGCCTACTCGCGCATACATATGGGAGGGCTCGTTGACATGGCTGGGTCGGAACGGAGAAAAAACGTCATCGTCGTGTTCATGGGGAGGCAACGGAATGTGTCGTGTTCATGGGGAGGCAACGGAATGTGTCGTGTTGATGGGGAGGCAACGAAACGCGTGGGAGCCAACCGGCTGGGTCGGAACGGAATGCGTGGTCGTGTTCATCGGGAGGGCTTGGACGGAACAGGCGATGGAAACGAGGCCCGGCATACCGCATAATGGAGGAAACGGACCTCCTACGTTCGGAATGGGGTCCTGTTGATCGGGAGGGGTCTGGCGTATCGCAAAATGGAGGAAACAGACCTCCTACGGTCGAAACGGGGGTCCTGTTCATCGGGAGGGGTGTGGCGTACGGCAAGACGGACGAAACAGACTTGTGTTGGAGCGCTACGGTCGAAACGGGGGTCCTGTTCATTGGGAGGGGTGTGGCGTATCGCAAAACAGGACTCTACAGGATACTGTTCATCTCCACCGTCGACCCCCTCCAGCCTCCACGAGCTACTATTCATCCACCGTCGACCTCCTCCAGCCTCCACCTGCGACTGTTCATCCACGGGCTCCTGTTCATCCAGCCTCCATCGCGCGCTACTCCACCGGCTACTGTTCAACCAGCCCTCTCCACGGGCTCCTGTTAAACCACCCATCCACGGGCTACTGTTCATCCTGCCCTCCACTGTCTACTGTTCATCCTGCCCTCCACGGGGTGGTCCTGTTCATCCAGCCCTCCACGGGGTCGTGTTCATCCAGCCCCAACTGGCTCGATCGATCGGGGTCCTGTTCATCCAGAGGCAACACCACGGGGTCCTGTTCATCCACCCCCACCGGGAACTGTTCATCCAACCCCCCCCCCCCAATGCTCACTGTTCATCCAGAGGCAGCATCGATCGGCTTCAGTTAGCAGCAGTAGCGAAGGAATTGCTCGACCAGGTTCAGTTAACAGCCATCGATCGATCGCTCGGGTTCAGTAACACGTAGCCTGTAGTGCAATCGCTCGGGTTTAGTTAGAGCCCAACGCCTCGCTCGGGTTCAGTTAGAGCCAACGCCTCGCACACACGCGCATACGTGTACGAGAGAAACACGCATCGCTCGGCCCCCGACCTCCCACCGTAACCGGGGTCCCCGAAATTTTCCTCGCCCTCGCTTCTACCACGGTTTTTTCCGTCATGGACGGCCCAAAGAATGTCATGCAGCTGCGTCTCCGGCCCGCCCAGGACGAAAAGCCCATTTTCTGTCATGATTTTTGTCATAGAAGTAGGAGCCTACCACATCTATGATGATACGGGGTTTTGTCACAATTATCATCATAGAAGTGTCATATGTATGGCAGAAAAAAATTTCGTTCGGCCCAAAATGTCACGGATGTGTCTTTTTTTGTAGTGATAGTCACCTATTATGTGTTATGATTCATTAACCCCGAAGTGACAATAATCGGGATACTTACCGGTGATGACCGTAGTTTGAGGAGTTCATGTATTCACTATGTGCTAATGCTTTGGTCCGGTTCTCTATTAAAAGGAGGCCTTAATATCCCTTAGTTTCCATTAGGACCCCGCTGCCACGGGAGGGTAGGACAAAAGATGTCATGCAAGTTCTTTTCCATAAGCACGTATGACTATATTCGGAATACATGCCTACATTATATTGACAAATTGGAGCTAGTTCTGTGTCACCCTATGTTATGACTGTTACATGATGAACCGCATCCTGCATAATTATCCATCATTGATCCGATGCCTACGAGCTTTCCATATACTGGTTTACGCTTATTTACTTTCCCGTTGCTATTGTTACAATCACTACAAAACACCAAAAACATTACTTTGCTTTCATTACTCTTTTGTTACCGTTACCATCACTATCATATTACTTTGCTACTAAACACTTTGCTGCAGATACTAAGTTTCCAGGTGTGGTTGAATTGACAACTCAGCTGCTAATACTTGAGAATATTCTTTGGCCCCCCTTGTGTCGAATCAATAAATTTGGGTTGAATACTCTACCCTCGAAAGCTGTTGCAATCCCCTATACTTGTGGGTTATCAGCTACCCGCTGCCCTTGTACGCTTGGGCAGAAGGCTCCGGAGGAGGAGGTAGCGACCGACACCGCTCGCGCCATGGCCGTGGTGGCCGTGCCATGGGGGCGCGCGCTGCAGCCCTGCTTACCCACGCCAAGGGCTCCTCGCATGAACTCGTGGTGTGGGCGGCGATGCCACCATGCACATGGATCCGATTCCCGCCATTCTTTGCCAAAGAGATGCCGCCAAGGGGGGCGCTTGAGCCGTGGCTGCAGCATGCCGAGTGCGGCACCCCGGCGACGGGAGCAGAGGTCGAAGCCGTCTCCCCGGGCAAGATCTTCATGACCCGTGGATGGGGCGACATTGCCCGCTTCTATTGCGCGGAGGGGGCCCTCGCTATCCATTTTGAGTATTACGGCGCCTCCACAATGTTCTTCAAAGTCTTCAATGAGGAAGGCCGCCGCCTGGAGTGCTGTCCTGAAGGGGATCACCAGGACAGTGCAGGGGCAGGTGCTGGGCCCGCCCTTGGTCCTGCCGACGACTACTCCAGCAGCAGCGATGGCGTCTGGGAGGCCAGCAACTCTCCCGAGCCCGATGAGACTCCGGAGACGAGCGACGACAGCTACGTGCCCCCGAGCTCTTGCCGCGCCCGGGATGCGGCTGCGGCGTCCACTCGTCGTCGCCACTGATCTGGATGGGGCTGGCGCTGGCCCCTTGTGGCCCACTGTTGATGACGGCGTCGGTGGCGACGCCTATAGATAGGACTCCTAGAAACTTCCTTCCTTTGTTCCCTGTGAGGACTCGAGACGGACCCCGTGGGGGTGTGTAAAGAAAATGTAATGCTTTTGCATTGATATCATTTTTATTGTGAAAATTCATGATTGCATGTCTTGCTCTGGCATTCTCCCCCTTTTCGTCCTTGCGGTAGCTTAGTGCTCTACGCCGACAGGTCCCAGTCCCCATGCAGGCTTTAGCCGTCGCTGGTATGCCAGGTCGCGATGCCATGGTGAAGGCCAGGAGGTGAGCGGCCCGAGGTCCGGTAAGAGCTCCTGAGGTGCAATTATCAAGAGGTCGCCATTGGCGTTCAAGCAGCTCCCTAAAGGTAGAAAGGGAAGGCGGCATTGCCGGAGTAAGGCTGCAGGCGCCGAAAATCCTAAGTCGCAAGCTGGGCTGCCTTGGATACGTGACTTATCTTAGCGACCCTGTGTCGGTTCCTTACGTGGCGTCTGGTTCATGCCCCGCTGATGGTGATGCTTCCAGGTTGTGTCCATGCCAGCTCCCACCCTTCACACCCTCCTGAGTGCTCTGCGTCCTCAGGTCGAGCTCAGCCGCCGCTGGTATGCTAGGTTGCGATGCGGTGGTCAAGGCCAGGGGGTGAGGGCTGGAGAGTCTGTAAGAGCTCCTGAGGTGCGATGCTTAGGAGCCCTCCCTTTAACGCCCAAGCGAAAAGCATGAAGGGGAGCAGCTGGTGGGACCACCTATAGCTAGGCTCCGGAGGTTCCTGTGGGTTAGTGCAAGAGAGAGAGAGAGATTAGCCCATAGCCGCGCTTGCTGTCCTGCCATGGCTCCTTACACGAAAAGAAAAAGGCACTGCAGATCTGGTGAAGGGACGTGCCCGGAGCGGGCCACGAGCCAGAGCTCGATCACACAGGTTTATCAGCATTGCAAGGACGGACCCGAGCACAAGCGCTGTGCCAGCATGTGAGTCTCCCGTTGTGGGATGAGCAGGTGACCGATCAGCAGCGCGGGAGGCCGCGATGAGCAAGCACCAGGTGAGTAATGATTATAGAGCAATTTATGCGAGGAGGAAGATTAGTTCAAATAGATGCAAGAATGGTACATGCCACTGGGATGGACCCGAGCGGCCTGGGGATGATGCAGCCCGTGAGGCGCTCCCAACAGAGTAAGCTAAAGGTGCAAAAGGATACACGCTGCAGGGACAGGCCCATGCGACTTGGGGATAATGGTGCCCGCAGGATGCCCCTAACTGAATGAACTAGAAAGAGTCACCTGATACCATAGCTGGAGTGGTGTCGGGGTAGCTGAAGATGTGCGCCGAAGAAGTTGCTCCTCACTAGCCGCCAGGGTCCTGAGCCTCAGGAGACTCCGCAGGCCCAGGTGGCTCCTGAAGAACTATCGCGATCTCCGCCAGGACAGCATGATGCCTGGCCTCTTGAGCCGCCAGGATGCCTCGCAGGTGGCGCCGAAAGGTGACATCCGCATTCGACAGGCCGAGGGGCATGCGAACATAGCTGTGAGGGGGACCCTCACACCGTCCAACGCACGAAGGCCAAAAACGTCCCTGAGATGTGATACGTCTCCGTCGAATCTACTTTTCCAAACACTTTTGCCCTTGTTTTGGACTCTAACTTGCATGATTTGAATGGAACTAACCCGGTTTGACGTTGTTTTCAGTAGAATTGCCATGTTGTTATTTTTGTGCAGAAATAAAAGTTCTCGAAATGACCTGAAAATCAACGGAGAATTATATTGGAATATATAAAAAATATTGGAAGAATAATCCACATTTGGGGGGCCTCCACCTGTCCACGAGGGTGCGCCCCCTGCCTCATGGGCCCCCTGACGCTCCATCGACCTCAACCCTGACTCGATATATTCACTTTCAGGGAGAAAAAAATCAGGAAGAAGGATTCATCGCGTTTTACGATACAGAGCCACTGCCAAGCCCTAAACTCTCTCGGGAGGGCTGATCTGGAGTCCGTTCAGCGCTCCAGAGAGGGGAATCTGTCGCCATCGTCAGCATCAACCTTCCTTCATCACCAATTTCATGATGCTCACCGCCGTGCGTAAGTAATTCCATCATAGGCTTGCTGGACAGTGATGGGTTGGATGAGATTTATCATGTAATCGAGTTAGTTTTGTTAGGGTTTGATCCCTAGTATCCACTATGTTCTGAGATTGATGTTGCTATGACTTTGCTATGCTTAATGGTTGTCACTAGGGCCCGAGTGCCATGATTTCAGATTTGAACCTATTATGTTTTCATCAATATAAGAGAGTTCTTGATCCTATCTTGCAAGTCTATAGTCACCTACTATGTGTTATGATCCGGCAACCCCGAAGTGACAATAATCGGGACCACTCCTAGTGATGACCATAGTTTGAGGAGTTCATGTATTCACTATGTGTTAATGCTTTGGTCTGGTGCTCTATTGAAAGGAGGCCTTAATATCCCTTAGTTTCCATTAGGACCCAGCTGCCACGGGAGGGTAGGACAAAAGATGTCATGCAAGTTCTTTCCATAAGCACGTATGACTATATTCGGAATACATGCCTACATTACATTGATGAACTGGAGCTAGTTCTGTGTCACCCTAGGTTATGACTGTTACAGGATCGATCGCATCCGGCGTAATTCTCTATCACCGATCTATTGCCTACGAGCTTTCCATATATTGTTCTTCGCTTATTTACTTGTCCGTTGCTACTATTACAATCACTACAAAACCCAAAAATATTACTTTTGCTACCATTACCTTTTGCCACCGTTACCACTACAATTATATTACTTTGCTACTAAACACTTTGCTACAGATATTAAGTTTCCAGGTGTGGTTGAATCGACAACTCAGCTGCTAATACTTGAGAATATTCTTTGTGTCGAATCAATAAACTTGGGTTGAATACTCTACCCTCGAAAACTGTTGCGATCCCCTATACTTTTGGGTTATCAAGAACATTTTCTGGCGTCGTTGCCGGGGAGCATAGCTCTATTCTTTGAGTCACTTGGGATTTATATCTGCTTATCATTATGAAGAACTTGAAAGATCAAAGAACCAAGATTTTTCCCTCAAGTACGAGGGGAGGTAAGGAACTGCCATCTAGCTCTGCACTTGATTCACCTTCTGTTTTGAGTAAGCTTGCGACACCTAAACCTGCTTCTGCTATTGATTCTAATATGTCGGATGTTATTGATGATGCCACTTCTGCTATGCATGATACTTATGATGAAACTACTTCTATGCTTGATACTACTGTGCCACTTGGTGAATTTCTTGATGAACAACTTGCTAGGGCTAGAGAGAATGAAATTATTGAAACTGATAATATTGATGAAAGTGATGATGAAGATTCTCCCCCTAGATATGAATTACCTATTGTTCCTGAGGGTTATGTTATGTATTTAGAAACTTCTAGAGACTTTCTTGCCTGCAATGATAGAAGTGATCTTAAGAAATTATTAGCTAAGCCAAAAGAAAAAACTCTGAATGCTAGAATGAAATATGATCCTGCTTATGCTACTTCACCTATCTTTATTACTGATAGGGATTATGATTTCTCTGTTGATCCCAAGTTAATTACTTTGGTTGAACCCGATCCTTTCTATGGCCATGAATCTGAAACTGTTATGGCACATCTTACTAAATTAAATGATATAGCTACCCTATTCACTAATGATGAGAAAACTCGCTATTATTATATCCTTAAATTATTTCCCTTCTCATTAAAGGGTGATGCTAACATATGGTTTAATTCTCTTGATCCTAGTTGTGTGCGTAGTCCCCGGGATATGATTTATTACTTCTCTGCTAAATATTTCCTCGCTCATAAGAAACAAGCTGCTTTAAGGGAGATATATAATTTTGTGGAAATTGAAGAAGAGAGTCTCCCACAAGCTTGGGGGAGGCTTCTCCAATTACTTAATTCTTTGCATGATCATCCTCTCAAGAAGAATGAAATAATTGATATCTTTTATAATGGACTAACCGATGCTTCCAGAGATTACCTAGATAGTTGTGCTAGTTGTGTTTTCAGGGAAAGAACTATTGATCAAGCTGAAATTCTATTGAATAATATGTTGACTAATGAAAATAATACACTTCCTGAACCAACTCCTAAGGCAACTCCGAAGAAAAAGGGGTATTCTATTTCTCAGTCCCGAAGATATGCAAGAGGCAAAGAAATCTATGAAAGAAAAAGGTATAAAAGCTGAAGATGTTAAGAATTTACCTCCTATTGAAGAAATACATGGTCTTAATTTGCCGCCTGTTGAAGAAACACACGGTCTTGATAACCCGACACAGGTAGTAAAGGTAAATTCTCTCCATAGATATGATAAAGCTGAAATCCCTCCTTCTAAGTTTGCTAGCCAATGTTTGGATGAATTTGATAACTTTATGGTTAAGCAAGAAAATTTCAATGCTTATGTTGGTAGACAATTGAAACATAATGCTTATATGATTGAACACTTGAGTGATTATATGTCTAATGTTAAAGGTGAACTTAAACTTATTAGTAAACATGCTTCTATGGTTACCACTCAAGTAGAACAAGTACTTAAAACTCAGAATGATTTGCTCAATGAATTGAATAGTAAGAATAATGACTTTGTTGTTAGAGTTGCAACTAGAGGAGGTAAAGTGACTCAGGAACCTTTGTATCCTAAGGGCCACCCTAGGAGAATTGAGCAAGATTCTCAGAGAGCAAATGTAGATGCACCTAGTCCTTCTAAAAGGAAGAAAAAGAAAAATGATAGGACTTTGCATGCTTCTAGTGAACCTGTTGTTGACACACCTGAGAATCCCAATGATATTTCTATTTCTGATGCTGAAACACAAGCTGGTAATGAACATGAACCCAGTGATAATGTTAATGATGATGTTCATGTTGATGCTCAACCTAGTAATAATAATGATGTAGAAATTGAACCTGCTGTTGATCTTGATAACCCACAATCAAAGAATCAACGTTATGATAAGAGAGACTTTGTTGCTAGGAAGCATGGTAAAGAAAGAGAACCATGGGTTCAGAAACCCATGCCCTTTCCTCCTAAACCATCCAAGAAAAAGGATGGTGATGATTTTGAGCGCTTTGTTGAAATGATTAGACCTATCTTTTTACGTATGCGTTTGAGTGACATGCTTAAAATGAATCCTTATGCTAAATATATGAAAGATATAGTTACTAATAAGAGAAAGATACCGGAAGCTGAAATTTCCACCATGATTGCTAATTACACTTTTAAAGGTGGAATACCAAAGAAACTTGGAGATCCAGGAGTACACTATACCATGCTCCATTAAAAGAAACTATGTTAAAACTGCTTTATGTGATCTTCGAGCCGGTGTTAGTGTTATGCCTCTCTCTTTATATCGTAGACTTGATTTGAATAAGTTGACACCTACTGAAATATCTTTGCAAATGGCTGATAAATCAACTGCTATACCTGTTGGTATTTGTGAGGATGTTCGTGTGGTGGTTGCAAACGTTACTATTTTAACGGACTTTGCTTTTCTTGATATTCCCGAGGATGATAGTATGTCTATTATTCTTGGAAGACCCTTTTTTGAATACTGCAGGGGCTGTTATTTATTGCACCAAAGGCAATGTCACTTTTCATGTTAATGGTAATGACAATACGGTACACTTTCCGAGTAAACAACCTCAAGTCCAAAGTATCAATTCTATTGGAAAAATTTCAACAATTACTATTGGAGGTTTTGAATTTCCTCTTCCTAGTGTCAAGAAGAAATATGATATTCTTATTGTTGGGGACATGCATATCCCCGTTGAGGTAACATAGTGTTATTCAAAATTTCTCTGGTTTCATGTTACTCGAAATGAGTTTGTTAACAAGACCTGATCAACCTTGTTAGTGGATTCCTTTTGATGAGCATGAGATGGATGAATTTAGAAAGCACAACTCTTTGTACCCTCTTTTTACTTTCTGTTATTTATATTAAATAAAGCAAAAATAGTATTTTTCTGTCTGTTTTCTGAATTATCAATGCAATAAAAAATACCCCAAAAATAAAAGTTCTCCAAATGCCCTGAAAACTAAATATGTTTTGCTAGAATATTTGAGAATATCTGGCACTGAGAACTCATCAGGGGGAGCAAGCATCTGGCCATGAGGGTCCAGGCGCGCCCACCCCCCTAGGCGCGCCCCCTGCCTCGTGGGCCCACGGTGGCTCCCCTCCACTTATTCCAGCCACCACACACTCCTTATTCCTCCCACAAAAATCACTAACCAGATCAAGCACGAGTTCTAGCTCATCTTGCTGCCATTTTCGATCTCCTAGCTCAAAGCTCCATTCACAAAATTGCTTTGGGGGATTGTTCTTTGGTATGTGACTCCTCCAATGGTCCAATTAGTTTTTGTTCTAGTGCTTTATTCATTGAAAATTTTTGCTGCTTAGGTGACCCTGTTCTTGAGCTTGCATGTCAAATTTATATGGTCAAAAGTAGTTTTAATGCATGATATATCCTCTAGGCACTTGTGGGAGTAGTTGCTATCAATTTTGTTGAGCTTGGTTCACTTTTATTTTGAAGTTACTAAAAATTTCAAAAAAATTCAAAAAAAGATGAAGAGATTTTTGAGGGGCTCATCGAGCCGAAGCTCGAAGGATAAACAAAGTGAAGAGAACAAGAAGCCCAAGTATAATCTCCCTCGCACCGCGGAGGTCCGGCCATGTGAATGGCCTTGTGATGATTTCTTGAGAGTAGCCGGGATTTATGATGATATCTATGAGTTGGCTGAGAATGCAGGCCTTACCGCCTTCCTCCATGACCAATGTGAACAGTGTATCTTACTTACCAATATCTTTGTGCAAAACTTTCATTTCCGTGCTAGGAGCTCACCACCTACGGTGGAATTTTATTTATATGATGAGCATAAGGAGATGTTACTTCGTGATTTTTGTCGGGTTTGTTTGACCCCTTTCGAGGGAAGTGTAGAGGAACCACATCGTGACGATGTGGAAGGGTTTATTGATACAATTGATGTAGGGGAAACGAGGAAAGTTTCCGGTGCAAGAATTACTAGCATGCATTTTCCTGTTTTACGTTACTTTGCAATATTTGCTAGTAGATGCTTAATTGGTCGCGGAAAATGTGGCAACCTTAGTGCCCCTGATATTGTTATTTTGTGCCATGCCTTGTTCCCTGATGACACATTTAGTATGGGCGCTATTGTTGCAAAGCGGTTAAATCTTAATCGTACTAAGGGCCCAATTTTGGGACGTATCTTTGCCTCGCGCCTCACTGCACATTTTAACATACCTATTAGGCATTATGAGAAAGAAGAAAAGTTGCCGCCTCCTGTTTTTCTAGACTATAAGAGTATGGTAGCACATGATTTTATCGTTAAGAATAAGAAAAAGATTGATGCCCAGTCCCATGCTTTATGCAAACTAAATCAAAATAATTGCAAACAAAACTCCCCCTGGAACTCTTGTTAGTTGGAGGCACTCGTTGTTTCGAGCAAGCCATGGATTGATGCTTGTTGGTGGAGGGGGAGTATAAACTTTACCATTCTATTGGGGAACCGCCTATAATGTGTGTAGCATCGAAGATATCGAGATCTCTCGGTTGTTATGTTGACAATGAAAGTATACCACTCAAAATATTATTCATATCTATTTCAAAACCGAGCTCTGGCACCTCTACAAATCCCTGCTTCCCTCTGCGAAGGGCCTATCCATTTACTTTTATGTTGAGTCATCATATTCTTATTAAAAAGCACCAGTTGGGGAGCACCTCCGTCATTTGCATCCATTACTGTTAGTTTACATTGAGTATGACTTGACTGGATCTCTTTTACCATGAATTACAATGTCTAGTCAGTCCTAGATCTTTAAAGGTGCTCTGCATTTATGTTTTGTGGTCTCAGAAAGGGCTAGCGAGATACCATCTTGTCATATCATATCATGATTATTTTGCGAAAGTGTTGTCATCCGAGATTTATTATTATTCCTTGCTAGTTGATTATGTCATTGATATGAGTAAACATGAGACCTAAGTGTTATTGTGAATATGGTTAGTTCATAATCTTTGCTGAAAACCTGAATGTCGGCTTTACATATTTACAACAACAAGAGCAAACATAGTTTGTAAAATTTTTTCTTTATCACTTTTAGTTTATCAACTGAATTGCTTGAGGACAAGCAATGGTTTAAGCTTGGGGGAGTTGATACATCTCCGTCGTATCAACTTTTCCAAACACTTTTGCCCTTGTTTTGGACTCTAACTTGCATGATTTGAATGGAACTAACCCGGACTGACGTTGTTTTCGGCAGAATTGCCATGGTGTTATTTTTGTGCAGAAATAAAAGTTCTCGGAATGACATGAAAATCAACGGAGAATTATTTTGGAATATATAAAAAATACTGGAAGAAGAATGCATGTCAGGGGGCCTCCACCTGTCCACGAGGGTGGGGGCGCGCCTGCCCCCTGCCTCATGGGCCCCCTGACGCTCCAGCGATCTCAACCCTGACTCCATATATTCACTTTTGGGGAGAGAAAAATCAGGGAGAAGGATTCATCGCGTTTTATGATACAGAGCCGCCGCCAAGCCCTAAACTCTCTCGGGAGGGCTGATCTAGAGTCTGTTCGGGGTTCCGGAGAGGGGAATCCGTCGCCATCGTCATCATCAACCTTCGTCCATCACCAATTTCATGATGCTCACCGCCGTGCGTGAGTAATTCCATCATAGGCTTGCTGGACGGTGATGGGTTGGATGATATTTATCATGTAATGGAGTTAGTTTTGGTAGGGTTTGATCCCTAGTATCCACTATGTTCTGAGATTGATGTTGCTATGACTTTGCTATGCTTAATGCTTGTCACTAGGGCCCGAGTGCCATGATTTCAGATCTGAACCTATTATGTTTTCATCAATATATGTGAGTTCTTGATCCTATCTTTCAAGTCTATAGTCACCTACTATGTGTTATGATCCGGCAACCCCGAAGTGACAATAATCGGGACCACACCTGGTGATGGCCGTAGTTTGAGGAGTTCAAGTATTCACTATGTGTTAATGCTTTGGTCCAGTACTCTATTAAAAGGAGGCCTTAATATCCCTTAGTTTCCATTAGGACCCCGCTGCCACGGGAGGGTAGGACAAAAGATGTCATGCAAGTTCTTTCCATAAGCACGTATGACTATATTCGGAATACATGCCTACATTACATTGATGAACTGGATCTAGTTCTGTGTCGCCCTAGGTTATGACTGTTACAGGATCGATCGCATCCGGCATAATTCTCTATCACCGATCCAATGCCTACGAGCTTTCCATATATTGTTCTTCGCTTATTTACTTGTCCGTTGCTACTATTACAATCACTACAAAAACCAAAAATATTGCTTTTGCTACCATTACCTTTTGCACCGTTACCACTACTATTATATTACTTTTCTACTAAACACTTTGCTGTAGATATTAAGTTTCCAGGTGTGGTTGAATTGACAACTCAGCTGCTAATACTTGAGAATATTCTTTGGCTCCCCTTGTGTCGAATCAATAAATTTGGGTTGAATACTCTACCCTCGAAAACTGTTGCGATCCCCAATACTTGTGGGTTATCAAGATGCGGCCTTGTTGAGTCCTGGAATGTCAGCGCAGATGTGTAGCCCGCCGTCCTCGCCAGGATGGGGAGCTGCGCCAATTGGTGTGCGGCGGTCGCCACATATGGTCCTTGCCTCTTGAAGCTCATGGATCGCCTTGGTGATGAACTCCTAAGCACTAGGCGCTCCACGCCTCATGCCCTCTTGGGGAAACATGCAGTGAAGCACGCCTCCACATGGTGCCCGAGTGCTGAGGGAGTCCTTGATTACGGGTGTCGGTGTCAAAACCGGCGGATCTCGGGTAGGGGGTCCCGAACTGTGCGTCTAGGCCGGATGGTCACAGGAGGCAAGGAACAAGATGTTTTACCCAGGTTCGGGCCCTCTTGATGGAGGTAAAACCCTACATCCTGCTTGATTAATATTGATGATATGGGTAGTACAAGAGTAGATCTACCACGAGATCAAGGAGGCTAAACCCTAGAAGCTAGCCTATGGTATGATTGTTGTATTATGAAGTTGTCCTACGGACTAAAACCCTACGGTTTATATAGACACCGGAGAGGGTTAGGGTTACACAAAGTCGGTTACAATGGTAGGAGATCTTGAATATCCGCATCGCCAAGCTTGCCTTCCACGCCAAGGAAAGTCCCATCCGGACACGGGATGAAGTCTTCAATCTTGTATCTTCATAGTCCTGGAGTTCGGCTGAAGGTATAGTCCGGCTACCCGAACACCCCCTAATCCAGGACTCCCTCAGTAGCCCCTGAACCAGGCTTCAATGACGACGAGTCCGGCACGTAGATTGTCTTCGGCATTGCAAGGCCGGTTCCTCCTCCAAATTCTTCATAAAAGTTTGTAAACACCAAGAGTAGTGTCCGGCTCTGCAAAATAAGTTTCCACGTATTGCCATAGAGAGAATAATATTAACACAAATCTAATCTGCTGACGTATCCCACAGCGTGACATCACACTACGGCCAAGCCTTTATTCGAATCGTTTTCACTTTTCCACCTCAGCATGTTTTGCGAGGCGGTTTCCTTGGCACGTCTTGTCAAAGCAGAGATCATGTCCCCCATTTATGGGATTCTCATCAATACGGACATGGGTAACCCAACCATGCCATTTATCACGGCGCTTGAGAGGCAAGCGAGTTTTACTAGGCTGGTGGGGATGCATAGTCACATCCGCCCATATAAGGGGATAAGGATCCACCTTTTTACCTACGCCTTCTTCCTCCTTTTCCTATCCATCTTCTGTGCACCCGAGCTCCAGCGCCCAAGCCCACACTTCCTACCTCAACCTTCTCCAACAATGTCCGGAGCGGGAGGCAAGTGGATGGTCTCCTCCGTCACGGAGGGCCATGTCAAAAGGCTAAGGAAGGCCGGATACTTGTCCAAAGACATCGCGCACCGGCTTCCTGAGGAGGGGCAGCTTCTCCCCACCCCAAGGCCCCATGAGAGGGTAGTATTTCTTCCCCACTTCCTCCGCGGACTGGGTTTTCCACTCCACCCATTCGTCCGCGGGCTCATGTTCTACTATGGCCTAGATTTCCATGATCTGTCCCCAAACTTCATCCTCAATATCTCGGTGTTTATCGTCGTGTGCGAGGCTTTCCTCTGCATCCGTCCCCATTTCGGCCTCTGGCTCAATACCTTCAACGTCAAGCCAAAGGTGGTGCGCAGCAACCAGGCGGAGTGCGGAGGTGCCATGGCAGGCAAAATAGCCAACGTCCTATGGCTCGAGGGCTCCTTTGTGGAGACCTTGAAGGGGTGGCAGTCAGGGTGGTTTTACATCACCGAGCCACGCGATCCTAAGTGGATCGCAACCCCTGAATTCTGATCCGGACCCCCTACGCGGCTCATGTCCTGGAAGGAGACGGGCTTTGTCGTGGGGCGATGAAGAAGAGGTGACCGGACTGCAAAAATGCATCCAGTCCCTGGTGAACAAGCAGCTCAAGCTCGTCAACGTAGTCCAGGTCATGCTCGTCCGCCGGATCCTTCCGTGTCAAGAACGGGACTTCAATTTGTGGGAGTTCAACCCGGCGCAGCACCGAACTCTGAGCAGGCTCTTCGACACGACGTACGAAGATGTCTGGAGGGGGCTAACCAAAGGCGCCGAGGCTCCCACATCCGCCTCCGAAGACCGCGGATTCAGCTCGCAGCATCCTGCTGGCGAGGTAAAATATTTTCATCTTTTACAGGATGTTAAGTTTTCTTCATAGTTTGACTCTATGTTGGATCTAAACTCCCTCACCTTTGACAGGATTGGCAGGCGAAGTCCGGACTGATTAACTGTCCGGCTCCCTTGCCCGAAGACCCAGCCCCTACTCTCTTAGTGAAGCTGCTGGTTCCGGCACCTTATGTGGTGCCAGAGAAGAAGGCCAAGAAGAAGAAGGCCACGGGGACTCGAAAGAGTTCTCGGCATATGGTGGTGTCGGACTCGTCGTCCGATGAGTCCGAGACGCACTCCTCCCGTGAAGACCTCTCCCCCTCTAGCGGGGGGAGGAAAGAAGAGGAAGGCCGCCCCAGTAGGGGAGGCCGAAGGGTCCAAGAAGAGGAAAACCCCTCCGCCGGACTACGCCCCCGACGCCGATGAGGACGAAGAGGAGTGGCTGGACAGGGCCAAGCGTCCGGCGAAATCATAAGTGTTCGGATACCAGAGTAACTCATGATATTCCTTTTGTTGCACAGCTTTCCCTAATGTCGAATGTAATCATGCAGCCCGCCCAAGGCTGGGCTCGACGAGTCATCGAGCGGCTCCCTGGATTCATCAGACGTGAATTCAGTTCCGCCCGTTGCCTCCCCCTGTGCTCCGGATGACGCCGAAGTGGCATCGCGACAAGCTCCGGGGCAAGAGGAGGTGGTCCAGGAGGATCCGCGAGGCGACCTCCCGGACTCCATGAGTAGAGGGGACAAGACCCCCCAGGGCTCCAAGTCCGGCTTTAAGCCGGACACCGCGCCAGAATCATCAACGGTTCCGGACCGCGGCAGGCGAACTCCTGCCAAGAGGAGCAAGCCTATTGAGCCAGCGTCCTCCGTCCAACCGGAGGCGTCGGACAATCCGCTGGAGGTGCTTGAGGGCACCTCCATCAACGAGGAGCACCGTACCATCATGAGTACGGTGGTCCAGAAGGTTCGGTCCGCCAAAAGCGCACTGATTGAAGCTTGTGCTAGCCTTCTAACAGGCTTCGAGGTAAGTAAAAAATATGTAAAAGTATTACTGCATAGACAGTAGCCCTTGATGCTCTGTTTGGCGTTTGGAAAGAAAAGCCGAATAGAGGATCTATTAAATATCGCAGGAGTCTAACTAAAAAAGGAGTCAATATACGTATGCAGGCTTCGCTGCTGGCCACCGCCGCACTGACTGCGTAGGTGGGTGCCCTGAAGCAGGGCCTCGAGCGGACCGAGCAGGAGCTCGGCCTTGCCAAACGGCAGCTTGAGGAGAAAGAAGGTAAGAGATACCTTATAGAAAAAATGCTTATAAGAAGACGCAATTGCAAAAAATGACAGGAGTACACTGCTTATTGTAGGGGCCACAACTGAGTTGGCGACCCTCAAGCAGGCGTTGTTCGAGGCCGAGAAGAAAGCGGCCACGGAGCGCACCGAGCGGGAGAAATTTGAGGTGCAGGTCGGCGAGGTGCAGCAAGAGCTTCAGGATCTCATGAAAAAACATGAGAGTTTGGAGCTCGACTCGAAGACGCGAGCGTCCGAGCTTGCTACGGCCCTTAAAATTGCCAAATCTACCAAGGCCGAAGCCCAGAAGGCCCTCCAGGAATTGGATGCGGTGAAAAAGATAGCGGCGGGTAAGGCATTCTCTATGCAAAGCAGACATATAAAAGTAAACTACTTGTTACTTACCCGAATCCGGAGCTCTCCAAGGGCATTCGCAGATCTTCCCCGCAGTGTATCCGATGCCGCCGCATTCTACCGAGCCGAGGAAGGCAGCTTGACGGAGAAGGTGTTCTGGTCTCAGTACGCTGAGGCCGGACACCTTGTGCCCTTGAGCGACCAGCTGAAGCAGCTGGTCGAGCTCCACAAGGCGGCCGAGCAGGCCCTGAAGGGATTCATAGTTCGGTTGTGGCCTGGAGAGGCCCTGCCTGGGAGCTACTTCGGACTGGTGCAGCAGCTGGTGGAGGCTTGTCCCAGGCTCGAGGTCATCAAGCGCTCCGTCTGCATCGAAGGTTCCCGTAGGGCCCTTGCCCGTGCAAAGGTGCACTGGGGTAAGCTGGACGGTGAGAAGCTTGTGAGGGACGGGCCGCCGCCGGGGAAGGAGCATCGCAAGCTCGAGAACTATTACAAGGATGTTCTGGCTGGTGCCCGCCTTATGGCGGATGAATGTACCAAGGATGTAATTTTTGAATGAACTCGCTCGTGTTATCCTGTGCGCTGAAAACTTGTTCATATGCACTAAGCAGTGCTTGTTGAATTTAAAATATTACTTTCTGTGCGGTCATTTATCAAAAAATTGAGACATGGCCAGTCGTCAGCTTCTGCCCCCATGCCACTAGTGCTAGGGTGTTCGGGATAAACCTAAGCGCTCTTTTTCCCATGATTGGGTCCATCGAGGGAGGCGCTCAGCACAACGAACAAGGCAATCGGACTATAATGCTTGAACACTCTCACTTAGCCATAGAACTCTATAATTTTAAATTTCGGCGAAGCCCCTAGTATTCGGAAGATCGAGTTCGGGGCGCTATCCACGCCTTGGCCAGACAAAGCCGGTTCCTCGCTTGAAGCGGCATAAGTCTTTAAGGACTCGAAAAACCTCTCGAACAGCGACCGGTCTCTCGCCTCATCATGACAGTCAGTTTTAGCTTTCTCCACCGAGGTGCTCGGCCCAGCTCAACCAGGGCACAATCGCAGTGGTTCTCCTAGTGCTACCTTAGCCGATATAGAGGAACGTAAGGCACCAAAACATAGGAGCCGGGCAAACTCAACTATTGACCCAAATCATGATTCGGAGCCGATGCATATAGTGCTATAAGTTCGGGGTGCCGCACTTGTGAAAGTGTATGGACTTCTCACGCCATATTGATGGGTACTGAAGCCCCTGGCGTATTTTGCCGTACCATAGTGTACGGATGCAACATGTTATTAATAAACATATATATAAAAAGAGGATAATGCAAACAATAGACAAAAAGCTATGCATTGTTTATAGAAAGGCTGCTATGAAAGCGGAACGATACAAATAGTGCGATAAGCAAAAGAAATTGGACTATTTAACATGTCCTGGCCAGGGGCAGGCCGCGGAATTGTATTAAAAAACAGGTATACTGCTCGCAATAGAGACCACCTGGGAGTTCCATAATGCGGCGTGGCTTGTCTGCTTGCCTGGATCTTGCATCGTTTGTGCGGCAGTTGAATTGCCGAACGGGTCATCCAAAGTATGGAGTCCTGAGAGTAAGAGAAAAAAAGAAAAAAAGGAATCCGGCAGCCCCTGGTGCGGTTTAAACCGTATTTCGGGCATGCCGTGATAGTGCCCCTCCCCCTGTGCCCATGGTATTTCAAGAGCGTAGTTATGTACGCGAAGCACTAGTTTCGCTATATCACGAGGGCTAGGGTTGGGGCCGCATTGCTACGCTAGCTCAGAACATGCCAGGCGGTCTTGTTGTAGGGTACTCCAGGCGCGCTTGACAGTGTCCGGCTTTTTGAAGGCCGAACTGGAGAACTTCCTAGAGAGGCTGCTTTATACTTCTGCTGCGAGCGCTGCCGTGTGCTCCTCCGTTCGGAGGGAGCGTTCAGTGTTCCCATTAACCATGATTACTCCTCTAGGGCCTGGCATCTTGAGCTTGAGGTATGCATAGTGTGGTACCGCGTTGAATTTTGCGAAGGCGGTTCGCCCGAGCAGTGCGTGATAGCCACTACGGAACAGGACTATGTCGAAGATCAACTCCTCGCTTCGGAAGTTATCCGGAGATCCGAAGACCACTTCCAGTGTGACTGAGCCTGTACAGTTGGCTTCTACACCTGGTATGACGCCTTTAAAGGTCGTTTTGGTGGGCTTGATCCTTGAGGGATCTATGTCCATTTTTCGCACTGTATCCTGGTAAAGTAGGTTCAGGCTGCTGCTGCCGTCCATGAGGACTCTTGTGAGATGAAATCCGTCAATGATTGGGTCTAGAACCAATGCGGCGAAGCCGCCGTGACGGATGCTAGTGGGGTGGTCCCTTCGATCAAAGGTGATCGGGCAGGAGGACCATGGGTTGAACTTTGGGGCGACTGGCTCTATCGCATATACATCCCGTAACGCACGCTTCCGCTCCCTCTTGGGGATGTGGGTTGCGTATATCATGTTCACCGTCTGCACTTGCGGGGGAAATCCCTTCTGTCCACTATTGTTCGGCGGCCTGGGCTCCTCCTCGTCGTCGCTATGCAGCCCCTTGTCTTTGTTTTCGGCTCTTAACTTGCCTGCCTGCTTGAACACCCAACAGTCCCTGTTGGTGTGATTGGCTGGCTTTTCGGGGGTGCCATGTATCTGGCACAAGCGGTCGAGTATTCGGTCCAAACTGGACGGGCCCTGAGTATTTCTTTTGAATGGCTTTTTCCGTTGACCGGATTTGTAGCCTCGGAATCCGGCATTAACTGCCGTATCCTCGTTGTTGTCGCTGTTAACGTGGCGCTTTTGTTTGTTCCGACGCGACCTGTCACTTTTGTCCTTGGTATTCGAATTACCAGGGTTCTTGGTTTAGTTGTTGCTGCGAGCTAGCCAGCTGTCTTCTCCCGCGCAAAAGCGGGTCATGAGTGTCGTGAGGGCTGCCATAGATTTCGGCTTTTCCTATCCCAGGTGCCGGGTAAGCCACTCGTCACGGATATTATGCTTGAAGGCCTCTGCGTCCAGACAGTCGACTATCTGGTTTTTCTTTGTTAGGAACCGTGTCCAGAATTGCCTGGCCGATTCCTCTAGCTGCTGAATTATGTGGCTTAGGTCATCGGTGTCCGGTGGTCGCACATAAGTGCCCTGGAAGTTATCAAGGAATGCGGCTTCCAGGTCCTCCCAAGAACCGATTGAGTCTGCTGGCAAGATGTTAAGCCAATGCCGGGACGGTCCCTTAAGTTTGAGTGGGAGGTATTTGATGGCGTGTAGATCATCACCGCGGGCCATGTGGATATGAAGGAGATAATCCTCGATCCATACCGCAGGATCTGTTGTGCCATCGTATGATTCGATGTTTACGGGTTTGAAGCCCTCAGGGATTTTATGATCCATTACTTCATCTGTGAAGCATAATGGGTGTGCGGCACCTCTGTATTGGGCTATATCACGACGCAGCTCGAAGGAGCTTTGTCTGTTGAGTTCGGCCCGGCCGGATTTATTGCATCCGGAGTGACGATCACCGTCACGTGCCGTGGGGTGCCTGCGCGATCCGTAGATCGATCTTGTTTGCCTTGCCTTGTCCTCCAGTATGTCGTGCAGGTCAGGCGCATTTTCCCGTGCCTTAGTATGCTTGACGCGGCGTCGGGGCATGGCTTGAGTGGAGGGCCAAGAGGCCTCTCTGTCGCGGCCACGAGGAGGCCGGTCGGCCATGTCATGCGCTGGTGATGTAGGTGCTTCCTCCTCTAGCCGGGGTAGCAGCCTGCGCTTTGGGTAACTCTTGGAGGGGCGTTCGAGTTCATACTCTTCGGCCGCAAGGACTTTAGTCCATCTGTCAGCTAGCAAATCCTGATCAGCTCTAAGCTGTTGCTGCTTTTTCTTGAGGCTGCTTGCCGTGGCCATATGCCTGCGTTTAAAACGCTCTTGTTTGGCGAAATCCTCTAGCACGACGAACTCATCGTCGTCGAGGCTTGCCTCGTCTTCGGAGGCGTATAATTATCGTCCTCAACCTCTTGGTCCGCCGCCCTCTCGCGAGGGCTGGCTTCTCTGTCCTCCTGTGATGAATCTTGCTGGAGGGGGTGTTCTTCGGCGCTATCCGGAGTAGTATTATCTCCCGTGCCAGAATCACCGTTTTTGCTTTGGCAGGATTTAGAGCGGCGCCGCTGATGCCAGCGCTTGGGCTGTTTGTTAGAGTTATCGTCCCCCGCTGTTCCATCGCCATCTCCATCCTTTGGAGTGTCCACCATATATATTTCATATGACGAGGTGGCCTTCCAGCGCCCTACAGGTGCTGGTTCTTGTTCGTCTCCTGCATCGTCGTCCATGCCGTCGATGTCTTCGGAGTCGAAGTCAAGCATGTCGGTTAAGTCATCGACAGTGACTACGAAGTGGGTGGTGGGTGGGTTTTGAATTTCTTCATCGTCCGTATCCCAACCTTGCTGACCGTAGTCCGGCCAGGGCTCTCCTGATAAAGAGAGAGACTTTAGAGAATTCAGGATGTCGCCGAAGGGCGAGTGCTGAAAGATGTTCGCGGTAGTGAACTCCATTATCGGCGCCCAATCGGATTCGATCGGCAGGGGCGTGGGGGGCTCGGAGTTCGGAGAGGAATCCGGCTCCTCGGAGTCACGGGCCATGCGGAGTGCGGGGCTGGAGTTCGGCTCGATCGCCTCTGAGATCGCAGCCCCTGAGGCAGCGTCCAACCGCTGATCCTCGATCGGCGCAGTAGGCTCCGAATCAATGGTCGGAACCGATGCGTGTGCGGCCTCCAAGGCACTGTTCGGCGGCAGAGCTATATCATGCCCATCGAGACAGTGCGGCGCGCTTGGCTGTGGCTCGAATCCGTCGAAGATCAAGTCCCCACGGATGTCAGCCGTGTAGTTTAGGCTTCCTAACCTGACCTGATGGCCAGGGGCGTAGCTTTCGATCTGCTCAAGGTGGCCAAGCGAATTGGCCCGCAGTGCGAAGCCGCCGAAGACGAAGATCTGCCGGGGAGAAAAGTCCCACCCTAGACTGCATCGTTGTTGATGATCGAAGGAGCCATCGGGCCTAAAAGCGACGACACAGAGGAACTCTCAATGGAAGCACCAATGTCGGTGTCAAAACCGGCGGATCTCGGGTAGGGGGTCCCGAACTGTGCGTCTAGGCCGGATGGTAACAGGAGGCAAGGAACACGATGTTTTACCCAGGTTCGGGCCCTCTTGATGGAGGTAAAACCCTACGTCCTGCTTGATTAATATTGATGATATGGGTAGTACAAAAGTAGATCTACCACGAGATCAAGGAGGCTAAACCCTAGAAGCTAGCCTATGGTATGATTGTTGTATTATGAAGTTGTCCTACGGACTAAAACCCTCCGGTTTATATAGACACCGGAGAGGGTTAGGGTTACACAAAGTCGGTTACAATGGTAGGAGATCTTGAATATCCGCATCGCCAAGCTTGCCTTCCACGCCAAGGAAAGTCCCATCCGGACACGGGACGAAGTCTTCAATCTTGTATCTTCATAGTCCTGGAGTCCGGCTGAAGGTATAGTCCGGCTACCCGAACACCCCCTAATCCAGGACTCCCTCAACGGGGTCCTCGGGTGTCCGGGCTATGCAACATGGGCCGGACTAATGGGCCGTGAAGATACAAGATCGAAGACTTTCCCTCGTGTCCGGATAGGACTCTCCTTTGCGTGGAAGACAAGCTTGGCGTGCGGATATGAATATTCCATTCTCTGTAGACTCTGTACAACCCTACCCCCTCCGGTGTCTATATAAACCGGAGGGTTTAGTCCGTAGAGGCAATCATAATCATACAGGCTAGACATCTAGGGTTTAGCCATTACGATCTCGTGGTAGATCAAATCTTGTAACCCCTATACTCATCAAAGTCAATCAGGTAGGACGTAGGGTATTAACTCCATCAAGAGGGCCCGAACCTGGGTGAACATTGTGTCCCCTGTCTCCTGTTAACATCGATCCTTAGACGCACAGTTCGGGACCTGCTACCTCTTTTAGCACTGCGTTGGTTTTCCCCGAAGAGGAAGGGATGATGCAGCAAAGTAGCATAAGTATTTCCCTCAGTTTTTGAGAACCAAGGTATCAATCCAGTAGGAGGCTACACGCAAGTCCCTCGTACATGCACAAACAAATAAATCCTCGCAACCAACGCAAATAGGGGTTGTCAATCCCTATAGGGCCACTTACGAGAGTGAGATCTGATAGATATGATAAAGATAATATTTTTGGTATTTTTATGATAAAGATGCAAAGTAAAATAAAGGAAAAGTAAATAACTAAGTAGTAGGAGATTGATATGATAAAGATAGACCCGGGGGCCATAGGTTTCACTAGTGGCTTCTCTCGAGAGCATAAGTATTCTACGGTGGGTGAACAAATTACTGTTGAGCAATTGACAGAATTGAGCATAGTTATGAGAATATCTAGGTATGATCATGTATATAGGCATCATGTCTGAGACAAGTAGACAGACTCCTGCCTGCATCTACTACTATTACTCCACTCATCGACCGCTATCCAGCATGCATCTAGAGTATTAAGTTAAAAACAGAGTAACGCCTTAAGCAAGATAACATGATGTAGAGGGATAGACTCATGCAATATGAAGAAAACCCCATCTTGTTATCCTTGATGGCAACAATACAATACGTGCCTTGCTGCCCTTACTGTCACGGGGAAAGGACACCGCAAGATTGAACCCAAAGCTAAGCACTTCTCCCATTGCAAGAAAGATCAATCTAGTAGGCCAAACCAAACTGATAATTCGAAGAGACTTGCAAAGATAACCAATCATACATAAAAGAATTCAGAGAAGATTCAAATATTATTCATCTATAGACTTGATCATAAACCCACAATTCATCGGTCTCAACAAACACACCACAAAAAGAAGATTACATCGAATAGATCTGCACAAGAGAGGGGGAGAACATTGTATTGAGATCCAAAAAGAGAGAAGAAGCCATCTAGCTACTAACTATGGACCCGTAGGTCTGAAGTAAACTACTCACACTTCATCGGAGAGGCTATGGTGTTGATGTAGAAGCCCTCCGTGATCAATGCCCCCTCCGGTGGAGCTCCGGAACAGGCCCCAAGATGGGATCTTGTGGATACAGAAAGTTACGGCGGTGGAATTAGGGTTTTGGCTCCGTATCTGATCGTTTGGGGGTACGTGGATATATATAGGAGGAAGAAGTACGTCGGTGGAGCAACGGAGGGCCCACGAGGGTGGAGGGCACGCCCAGGGAGGTAGGCGCGCCCCCTGCCTCGTGCCTTCCTCCCTTGTTTCTTGACGCCCACTCCAAGTCTCCTGGATCATGTTTGTTGAGAAAATCACGTTCCCGAAGGTTTCATTCCGTTTGGACTCCGTTTGATATTCCTTTTCTTCGAAACCCTAAAACAGGCAAAAAACAGCAATTCTGGGTTGGGCCTCCGGTTAATAGGTTAGTCCCAAAAATAACATAAAAGTGGATAATAGAGCCCAATAATGTCCAAAACAATAGATAATATAGCATGGAGCAATCAAAAATTATAGATACGTTGGAGACGTATCAGGACCCCCTACCCGAGATCTGCCAGTTTTGACACTGACATTGGTGCTTTCATTGAGAGTTCCTCTATAGCGTCAACTGAAGGACCGATGGCTCGCCTTGTCATCAATGACAGTATCACTTCCGAAGGAGCCCTAATTCCAGGGCAAACCCTCCGGCTCAGCGACTTCACTGTGTGTAACCGTCCGTCCATTAAGCCAAAGGCAACCCCCAAGTCGCCGAAAATCCCCTTCGTATCAGCCCCGAATATTCCGACAAGATGGATCCGATAGATCTATCGTCTTTGAACGAGCTGCTAGATCGCATCGCCGCCATGGGAGTCTCAACTGACTATGATCGGATCGGGCTTAAACCCGATCAGAGAGAAATTAAATCTTTGCCGATCACCCATCAGGTAGCGGTTGTGGAGGAACAGGCTGACAATAACTCCTCTCCTACATTGAGAACCAACTATGTTTGAATTTCCAAACCCAAAGAACCGGATACCTGCCCTCGAGAGGACACTCCCTGTCCTCCGAACACAAGATCGGACGTTAAGCCTAAGAATTCCTCGGACACTCTGGAGCAAGGGCTGGTAACCTCAGAAATTCTTCAAACTCCGGATTCCACGGCGGGTTAGGGTGCGAATTCGAGACCGCCCGCCCACCACAAGCAATATTCTCCTAGCAACTCCGGCCCTCCGGACATATGCGACCTAATGTATGTGCGGCAGCAGCCTCAGGAAATAGTCCATCACTTCCGGGCTAGATTCCTCCTTTTCAAAAACAAGATAAAAGACTAATGCGACAATGACACAATTTTAGTATTTCGCAACAACTGTATGGATGAGGGAATCCTTAATGCCCTCAATCGCCGTCGTGTCTTGCACTTTGCAGATTTGGCACGCATAGTATAGAAGTACTACGCAATGGAAAGCACCTGGAAAACTCAGACAGCCTGCTGGGAACCGCATGCCTTTAAGCCATCTCCCGCATAGGCAAAAAGGGCGCACCCTCGCGGGGCACCTAATCATCATCCCGTGGACAAGAAATTCAAGCCCTTTATGGGCCACAGAATTGTCTTTGAAGAATGGTTCGACAGGCCCTATCATATACACATGACGCCGAACACCGAACCAACGCACAGCCTACGGGCATGTTGGATACTCCAGCAGGTGGCCAAGAGCGGCGAGGGTATCCTCACCAACACTACACTAGAAAGGTACTTTTCAGAACACGATCCCGTAGTATTCACAGTCTTCAAGACCTTCTCATCAAATAACCGGTGCAAACGGGCGCTTCACGAACTTGCCGAAGTCTGCCATGTAGCAGCAATAAACCCTTGGAATGATAGGGCAATTACTTTCAATGCCAATGACGAACCAAGATCCCGCTCAGTCTAGGCACCAGCCGCTCTGGTCCTCAACCCAATTGTGGATGGTTTTTGGCTCACTAAAGTGCTAATGGACGGTGGCAGCCGACTGAACCTCATCTACGAGGACACGCTTAATAAAATGCAAATGGAAAGGAGTTGCATTGAGCAAAGCAATACATCCTTCAGGGGAATCATTCCCAGCAGGGAAGCAAGATGCTTGCAGAAAATTAAGTTGGATGTGGTATTCGGCACACTCGAAAACTATAGGCCCGAAGTGATAATCTTCTAGGTGGCTCCTTTTAACAGCGGATATCATGCCCTATTAGGGCGAGATGCATTCACATGCTGATACGTCCATTTTGCATCATGCTTTTATATCGATATTTATTGCATTACGGGCTGTTATTACACATTATGTCACAATACTTATGCCTATTCTCTCTTATTTTACAAGGTTTACATAAAGAGGGAGAATGCCGGCAGCTGGGATTCTGGGCTGGAAAAGGAGCAAATATTAGAGACCTATTCTACACAGCTCCAAAATTCTTGAAACTTCACAAAAGACGTTTTCAGAATATATAAAAAATACTCAACGGAAGAAATTCACTAGGGGCCACACCCTGCCCACGGGGGTGGTGGGCACGCACTACCCCCTGGGCGCGCCCCCCCTACCTCGTGGGCCCCCAGGTGGCCCTCCGGTGGCCATCTTCTGCTATATGAAGTCTTTCGATGGAAAAAAAATAAGAAGCCATCTTCTCGGACAAAACTCCGCCGCCACGAGGCGGAACCTTGGCGGAACCAATCTAGGGCTCTCACGGAGCTGTTCTGCCGGGGAAACTTCCCTCCCGGAGAGGGAAATCATCGCCATCGTCATCACCAATGCTCCTCTCATCGGGAGAGGGCAATCTCCATCAACATCTTCATCAGTGCCATCTCCTCCCAAAACCCTAGCTCATCTCTTGTATCCAATTCTTGTCTTCAAGTCTGGGATTGGTGCTAGTAGGTTGCTAGTAGTGTTAATTACTCCTTGTAGTTGACGCTAGTTGGTTTATTTGGTGGAAGATCATATGTTAAGATCCTATATGCATATTAATACCCCTCTGATTATGAACATGTTTATTCTTTGTGAGTAGTTACATTTGTTCCTGATGACATGGGAGAAGTCTTGCTATTAGCAGTCATGTGAATTTGGTATTCGTTCGATATTTTGATGAGATGTATGTTGTCTCTCCTATAGTGGTGTTATGTGAACGTCGACTACATGACACTTCACCAGTATTTGGGCCTAGAGGAAGGCATTGGGAAGTAATAAGTAGATGATGGGTTGCTAGAGTGACAGAAGCTTAAACCCTAGTTTATGTGTTGCTTCGTAAGGGGCTGATTTGGATCCATATGTTTCATGCTATGGTTAGGTTTACCTTAATAATTTTTTTGTAGTTGCGGATGCTTGCAATAGAGGTTAATCATAAGTGGGATGCTTGTCCAAGTAAGGACAGCACCCAAGCACCGGTCCACCCACATACCAAATTATCAAAGTACCGAACGTGAATCATATGAGCGTGATGAAAACTAGCTTGATGATACTCCCATGTGTCCTCGGGAGCGCTTTTCTCTATATAAGAGTTTGTCCAGGCTTGTACTTTGCTACAAAAAGGATTGGGCCACCTTGCTGCACCTTATTTACTTTTTTTACTTGTTGCTCGTTGCAAATTATCCTATCACAAAACTATCTGTTACCACTTATTTCAGTACTTGCAGAGAATACCTTGCTGGAAATTGCTTATCATTTCCTTCTGCTCCTCGTTGGGTTCGACACTCTTACTTATCGAAGGGACTACGATAGATCCCCTATACTTGTGGGTCATCAAGACTCTTTTCTAGCGCTGTTGCCGGGGAGTGAAGCGCCTTTGGTAGGTGGAATTTGGTAAGGAAAAATTTATATAGTGTACTGAAATTTACTGTCACTTGTTACTATGGAAAGTAATCCTCTGAGGGGCTTATTCGGGGTATCTTCACCCCGACCAGTAGAGAAAAGAGTTGCTCCTCAACCTACTGAACCTACTGAAAATGAAAATGTCTGCTTTGAAATTCCTTCGGGTATGATAGAAAAACTGCTAGCTAATCCCTTTTTAGGAGATGGAACAAAACATCCTCATGAGCATCTAATATATGTGGATGAAGTTTGTGGATTATTTAAGCTTGCAGGTGTATCCGGAGATGTTGTTAAGAAGAAGGTCTTCCCTTTATCTTTGAAGGGAGATGCATCGACATGGTATAGGCTATGTGATGATATGGGGTCTTGGAATTACAAACGATTGAAATTGGAATTTCATCAGAGTTTTATCCTATGCATCTTGTTCATCATGATCGCAATTATATATATAATTTTTGGCCTCGCAAAGGAGAAAGCATCGCTCAAGCTTGGGGAGGCTTAAATCAATGTTATATTCATGCCCCAATCATGAGCTCTCAAGAGAAATGATTATTCAAAATTTTTATGCTCGGCTTTCTGATAGCAATCGCACCATGCTTGATACTTCTTGTGCTGGCTCTTTTATGATGAAGACTATTGAATTCAAATGGGATTTATTGGAAAGAATTAAACGCAACTCTAAATATTGGGACCTCGACAAAGGTAAGGAGTTAGGTATGACACCTAGTTTCGATTATGTTAAATCTTTTATGGATACCGATGTTTTCCGTAAATTTAGCACTAAATATGGACTTGACTCTGAGATAGTAGCTTCTTTCTGTGAATCTTTTGCTACTTATGTTGATCTCCCCAAGGAGAAGTGGTTTAAATGTCATCCTCCCATAGAAGTAAAATTAGCTGCACCTATTAAACTTGAAGAAAAGATTGTCACTTATAATGATCCTATTGTTCCTACTTCTTATGTCGAGAAACCACCTTTTCCTGTTAGGATAAAGGATCATGCTAAAGCTTCAACTGTGGTTCGTAAAAGCAATATTAAAACTTATACACCTCATGAGAAAATTAAAGTTGAACTTGATATTGCTATTGTTAAAGATCTCTTGTCTGATAATATTGATGGGCATGTTATTTATTTCTGTGATGAAACTGCTAGAATTGCTAAACTTGTGCTAAAGATAAACCTAGACCTGTGGTAGGCATGCCTATTATTTTTGTTAAAATAGGAGATCATTGTTATCATGGTTTATGTGATATGGGTGACAGTGCTAGTGCAATACCTATTAGCCTATATAGAGAAATTATGCATGATATTGCACCTGTTGAATTAGAAGATATTGATGTCACAATTAAACTTGCCAATAGAGATACTATTTCACCAATGGGAATTGTTAGAGATGTTGAAGTCTTGTGTGGGAAAACTAAATATCATGCTGATTTTCTTGTTCTTGGTTCCCCACAAGATAGCTTTTGTCCCATTATATTTGGTAGACCCTTCTTAAACACTATTAATGCTACCATGGATTGCAAAAGGGATGTTGTTACTATCGGTTTAGATGATATGACTCATGAATTTAATTTCTCTAAATTTAGTAGACAACGCCATGAAGAAGAATTACCTGGTAAGGATGAAATTATTGGTCTTGCTTCTATTGCCGTACCTCCTAGTGATCCTTTAGAACAATATTTGCTACACCATGAAAATGACATGTTTATGAATGAAAGAAGGGAAATAGATGAAGTATTCTTTAAACAGGAACCTATTCTGAAAAACAATTTTCCCGTTGAAATCCTAGGTATTGCAATCTGGTTTTTATTGGCCTACTCTCTTCAAGGATGCCCGTACGTTTGTCTTATCTTGTGATGAATGTCAAAGAATTGGTAATATTAGTAGACGTCAAGAAATGCCTATGAATTATTCACTTGTTATTGAACCATTTGATGTTTGGGGGTTTGACTATGTGGGACCTTTTCCTTCCTCTAATGGATATACACATATTTTAGTTGCTGTTGATTACGTTACTAAGTGGGTAGAAGCTATTCCAACTAGTAGTGCTGATCATAACACTTCTATTAAAATGCTTAAAGAAGTTATTTTTCCAAGATTTGGAGTCCCTAGATATTTAATGACTGATGGTGGTTCACATTTTATTCATGGTGCTTTCTGTAAAATGCTTGCTAAATATGATGTTAATCATAGAATTGCATCTCCTTATCATGCTCAGTCTAGTAGTCAAGTAGAATTGAGTAATACAGCGCTCAAATTAATTTTGTAAAAGACTGTTAATAGACCTAGAAAGAATTGGTCCAAGAAACTTGATGATGCATTATGGTCCTATAGAACTGCATATAAAAATCCTATGGGTATGTGTCCGTATAAAATGGTTTATGGAAAAGCATGTCACTTACCTCTCGAACTAGAAAACAAGGCATATTGGGCTATTAAAGAGCTCAATTATGATTTTAAACTTGCCGGTGAGAAGAGGTTATTTGATATTAGCTCACTCGATGAATGGAGAACCCAAGCCTACGAAAATGCCAAGTTGTTTAAAGAAAAAGTTAAAAGATGGCATGACAAAAGAATACAAAAGCATGAGTTTAATGTAGGTGATTATGTATTGCTATACAACTCTCGTTTAAGATTTTTTGCAGGAAAACTTCTCTCTAAATGGGAAGGTCCTTACGTTATCGAGGATGTCTATCGTTCCCGTGCCATAAAAATCAACAACTTTGAAGGCACAAATCCAAAGGTGGTGAACGGTCAAAGAATCAAACATTATATCTCAGGTAATCCCATAAATGTTGAAACCAATGTTATTGAAACTGTAACCTCAGAGGAATACATAAGGGACACTTTCCGGAACGTTTCAGACTCCGAAAAGGAATAGGTATGTGGTACGGTAAGTAAACTCACTCCAAAACAGTTTTAAGGCAGTATTTCTTCGTTTTGGAATATTTAGAAAAATAGAAAAATAAGAAGCAGTCCGGGAAGGACACGAGGACTCCACGAGGGTGGAGGGCGCGCCCTACCCCCCTGGGCGCGTCCCCCTACCTCGTGGGCACCTCGTGTGCTCTCCGAACTCCGTTGTCTTACACGACACATATTTTGGTCGGTAAAAATTCATTATATAATCTCCCGGAGGTTTTGACTCCCGTATCACACAAAAATCCCCTGTTTTTGTTTCGAGCTATTTTTCTGACAGATCCAGGTCGTCATGTCGTCTTCAAGCGCCCCCAAGGACCAGTTCTTTGAGAAGGTCATCAACCCCTACCTCACAGAAGTGCTGCAACACCCTCAAACCATTGAGATGCGTGAGGGGTTGTTGCACATCCGCGATGCCGAGGGACCAAGGAAGACCGGAAGCATGGAGGCAAGGCTCGAGGCATTGGAGCAAGAAGTTTTCAAGTGTCAGGAGATGGTGGAACGTGGACTCGATTCCAATCACATTATGATCACGGAGTTCACCAACAACCACAAGCTGGACGTCAAGGACATTGGGGAGGTCATCTTCAAGCTTCATGAGAAAAACGAGCACCTCCAAGCCTAGATCTATGACCTGCAAAATCAAAACTGTAAGTATGAATATAGATTCCAGAGGATGAGTTTGGCTACATATTTGAGGTTTCAGGAGACTCGGTCATCCTTCTATGATGGTGAGCCTATGCCTTGGAAGAAGGACGACAAGCCTACGCCATCACCAAAATCACCACCGTCTCCATCAACAAAGAAGAATTGAGTATCTTGTATGGGCAATCCCCTTGGAAACTTCCAAGCTTGGGGGAGTGCCCCGGTATCGTATCACCTTCACTTTTATCTTCACCGCTTTTCTTAGTTCGATCCTTTTGGTAATATCTTGATCTAGTAGAATAAAAGTTCTTGGTATGATCTAGTTGTGAGTTTTGCTTTATAATTCTTCTATGTAATCGAGTCCGTGAGCTATATAATGAAGATTAGTGTTGAGTCAAGGGCTTGATTATTTTTCCATGATCCTAAGGGAATAAAAGAAAAGAGAAAGAAATAAAAAGAAACAAAGAGATCATGTGAATCTTATGGAGAGTAACGAACCCACATAGAAAAAGTATGATGAATAAAAGTTGTTGAGAGTTGACAAACATAGTTTTGGTCATCGTTGAAATTAATAGGAAGTAATAAAGAAAGAGAGGTCTTCACATATAAATATACTACCTTGGACATCTTTTATGATTGTGAGCACTCATTAAAATATGACATGCTAAAGAGTTGACGTTGGACAAGGAAGACAACGTAATAGGTTATGTTTTCTTACATCTGAGATAAATTATATTGTCATGGATCATCCAACATGGTTGAGCTTGCCTTTCTCCCTCATGCTAGCCAAATTCATCGCACCAAGTAGAGATACTACTTGTGCTTCCAAATACCCTTAAACCAGTTTTGCCATGAGAGTCCACCATACCTACCTATGGATTGAGTAAGATCCTCCAAATAAGTTGTCATCGGTGTAAGCAATAAAAATTGCTCTCTAAATATGTATGACTTATTACTGTGGGAGAAATAAGCTTTATACGATCGTGTGATACGGAAGAAATAAAAGCGACAGACTGCATAATAAAGGACCATATCACAAGTGGCAATATAAAGTGACGTTCTTTCGCATTAAGATTGTGTGCATCCAACCATAAAAGCACATGACAACCTCTGCTTCCCTCTGCGAAGGGCCTATCTTTTACTTTTATCTCCCACCTTGCATAAGAGTCATGGTGATCTTCACCCTTCATTTTTACATTTTATCCTTTGGCAAGCACAGTATGTTGGAAAGATCCTAGTATATATGGCTAATTGGATGTGAGTTTTCATGAACTATTATTGTTGGCATTACCCTTGAGGTAAAACGTTGGGAGGCAAAACTATAAGCCCCTATCTTTCTCTGTGTCCGGTTAAAACTCCATACCCATAAGTATTGCGTGAATGTCAGCAATTGTGAAAGACTATATGATAGTTGAGTATGTGGACTTGCTGAAAAGCTCTTATATATTGACTCTTTCCTATGTTATGATAAATTGCAATTGCTACAATGACTGAGATTATAGTTTGTTAGTTTTCAATGAAGTTTATGATTCATACTTGAAATTGTGATTGAATTATTACTCTAGCATAAGAAATCATATGAAAAGAATTATGTAAGTTGCTGTTCTAAGAATGATCATGATGCCCTCATGTCCGTATTTTATTTTTATCGACACCTCTATCTCTAAACATGTGGACATATTTTTCGATTTCGGCTTTCGCTTGAGGACAAGCGAGGTCTAAGCTTGTGGGAGTTGATACGTCCATTTTGCATCATGCTTTTATATCGATATTTATTGCATTATGGGCTGTTATTACGCATTATGTCACAATACTTGTGCCTATTCTCTCTTATTTTACAAGGTTTACATAAAGAGGGAGAATGCCGGCAGCTGGGATTCTGGGCTGGAAAAGGAGTAAATATTATAGACCTATTCTCCACAGCTCCAAAAGTCCTGAAACTTCACGGAAGACGTTTTTAGAATATATAAAAAATACTCAGCGAAAGAAATTCACCAGGGGGCCACACCCTGCCCACGAGGGTGGGGGGCGCGCTCCCCTACCTCGTGGGCCCCCTGGTGGCCCTCCGGTGGCCATCTTATGCTATATGAAGTCTTTTGATGGGAAAAAATAAGAAGCCATCTTCTCGGACGAAACTCCGCTGCCATGAGGCGGAACCTTGGCGGAACCAATATAGGGCTCTCGTGGAGCTGTTCTGCCGGGGAAACTTCCCTCCCGGAGGGGGAAATCATCGCCATTACCATCACCAATGCTCCTCTCATCGGGAGAGGGCAATCTCCATCAACATCTTCATCAGCACCATCTCCTCTCAAAACCCTAGCTCATCTCTTGTATCCAATTCTTGTCTTCAAGTCCGGGATTGGTGCTAGTAAGTTGCTAGTAGTGTTAATTACTCCTTGTAGTTGATGCTAGTTGGTTTATTTGGTGGAAGATCATATGTTCAGATCCTATATGCATATTAATACCCCTCTGATTATGAACATGTTTATGATTTGTCAGTAGTTACGTTTGTTCCTGAGGACATGGGAGAAGTCTTGCTATTAGTAGTCATGTGAATTTGGTATTCGTTCGATATTTTGATGAGATGTATGTTGTCTCTCCTCTAGTGGTGTTATGTGTACGTCGACTACATGACACTTCACCGTGATTTGGGCCTAGAGGAAGGCATTGGGAAGTAATAAGTAGATGATGGGTTGCAAGAGTGACAGAAGCTTAAACCCTTGTTTATGCGTTGCTTCGTAAGGGGCTGATTTGGATCCATATGTTTCATGCTATGGTTAGGTTTACCTTAATACTTTTGTTGTAGTTGTGGATGCTTGCAATAGAGGTTAATCATAAGTGGGATGCTTGTCCAAGTAAGGACAGCACCCAAGCACTGGTCCACCCACATACCAAATTATCAAAGTACCGAACGCGAATCATATGAGCATGATGAAAACTAGCTTGATGATATTCCCATGTGTCCTCGGGAGTGCTTTTCTCTATATAAGAGTTTGTCCAGGCTTGTCCTTTGCTACAAAAAGGATTGGGCCACCTTGCTGCACCTTATTTACTTTTTTACTTGTTGCTCGTTGCAAATTATCCTATCACAAAAATATCTGTTACCACTTATTTCAGTACTTGCAGAGAATACGTTGCTAGAAACTGCTTATCATTTTCTTCTGCTCCTGGTTGGGTTCGACACTCTTACTTATCGAAAGGACTACACTACTAGGGAAAACCTTATACATAGAAATTTAGCAACAGCGCGGGTTAAAAGGGCGCTAGTGCTAGATAGCAGTAGTGGTTCAGAATAAACCGCGCTGCAGATACGATTCTAGTAGTAGCGCGTGTGCCCGTAAAAGCGCTACTACTAATATTCCCATTGCTGGAACGATGGGCTACGCATAGCAGTAGCGGCCTTGCAGGAAGCGCGCTACCGCTAGGGCATGAGTAGCAGTGCGTTTCCCTGTAACAGCGCTACTGCTAATGGAAATAAAATAAAATGAAAAACAAATAGAAAAGTAAATGAAAATGAAAAAACAGAAAAAGGAGAAAGAAAAAATAAAATGTAAAGCAAAATAAATGAAAAAGCGAAAAAACGGAGAAAGGCTTAGCTGTAGCATGTGTTAGTAAGAGGCGATGTAGCTAACGCAGCTGCATCGCGTTTCAGGACCCCCGCTATAGAAGCAGAAAAGGAAATAAAAAGGAGAGAAACTTACATATGTATAGCAGTAGCGCGTTTTCGAAAAAGCGCTATAGCTACCTTAGCTATAGCACGTTCTACGAAACGCGCTACCGCTAGTTTTGACTTAACCAGAAAACCGTTTCCCCCCCCCCCGGCCACCAGTTGCCCCCCAAATCTCTCGACCCACCCCGCCGCCGTCTCCCCGATTCGTCGTCGCCCCACTTCGCCGCCGTCTCCTGCCGACGTCGACGCCCCCGGAGCCACCAGAGCCATGCGCCGTCGACGCCATCGGAGCCGCCCTCAACGCCACGGAGTCGCGCGGCCTCATCAACGCCACCGGAGCCGCCGTCGATGCCACCGGATCCTCCCTCCCCAGAACTGCCTCCCTCGCCGTCACCGGAGACGCCCCTGCCTCCCTCGCCACCACCGGAGCCATCCTCTGTAAGCCCCCACCCCTCCTCTCTCTCTCATGCATAGGTTAGCTAGTATAATTATGTTAATTATCTAGGTTAGGGCAAAATTTTAGTTAGGGCTTTGACAGAGAAGTAGTTAGGTTAACTAGTTTAATTAGGTTAATTACCTAGGTTAGTGCAAAAATTTAGTTAGGGCTTTGATAGAGAACTAGTCAGGTTAACTAGTTTGATTAGGTTAATTATCTAGGTTATTTAGGCAAGTTTTATTTTAAAGATGATCCCTTCCTAGACTTTTATTGTTGATTATATCTTTTCATTGAAGTGGTCATGTTGTTTGTGCCCAAGTGGCTTTGTTGTTTCAATGAAGCTGAGTGGCCTATATATATTTTGCGGGAATGTTGATTCATTTCCGTTCCGGCAAATTTCAGGTTCTTGATTTGTCCACTTTTTAGCAAAGGTCATGCCGAAATTTTCCGTGAATTTCGGCATGACTTGTGCTACAAACTAGGACATATCGAGTGCCCGTGTGATTTGCCGCACCAGGAAGGAGTCAACATTCCTGCAAAACAATAGGCCTTTTTTATGTCATTATTCATTTTATTAGGTCTAGAATTAATTGACTAGATTTAATCATAGGAAACATGGCTAGCAACCATGAAGGACAGGGTTCTGGTGATTGCTACGACGCCTACCGGGCGGCAGACGAATTTTTTAGCCTTACCGATGATCAACCGATGTTATTGCTGGGCCCACCGATGGCATCGGGGACTGAGACCGACACGCAGACCGGTTCTGAGACTGAGACCGGCGCTCAGACTCCGACAGGCATCGAGACCGGCGCTGAGACTGAGACCGACACTGCCTCGGGGAGCGGAGCCGGTGTAGAACCGAAAGCAAAGAGGCAACGGGTTCCTAACAAACTCAGGACTACTAGAGTGGTGGTCACCGAGGTGGACGACGGCAATTTTGAGCCAACGGCGCCCGAGGAAGCGCTATGTTTTACTTGGACTCGTCGAAGAACATTCACAAAAAGGATTACACCCACATCAAGGATGTTCTCGACAGTGCTATGTTTTACTACCAAGCAAGGGGTGGAGAGGTCAGGGACAAGAAGAGAAGGGGCGGCAGGGTCTCCTTCGGCCATAAGACCAACTTCTGCTGCATCCAGCAACCGAACGATTCTCTTAATGATGGATTCTATGTCCTACACCACATGCTGGAGTACAGACGGGATCACCAGAACCTTCGCATGTCACCTAGATCCGGCGATGCCCATATTCTGCAATGGGCAAAGGACATAGGAGATATCGAGGATCATCGACTTCGAGCTGAGTTCTATAACATCCAGCGCGAACTTGCCCAAATCATCATGAAGGAGGTCGTCGGAAAAACAGGGATGTTCTACGGAGAAGGACAAATGTCGCGGGAAGACGTCCGAACATGGATAGCCTCTCAGCGTCTTGACCTGAAGCCTTTCACTAGGCTCGGGGACTATCTCCCTGACTTGGATGGATGGAACGACATGTTGGAGTGATTGTCGATATATGACAATGTGTCCGTTTAGTCCATACTTTCTGTATGACAAAACTTTGAGTTATGCATGGTGAAACTTTATTTGTGATGTAATTAAACCGTCCTCCTCCTCGACTAGCGAAAATCACTCTAGTTAGGGCATTTTGGGGTACGATGAACTTTGTTATTTATGCTTATGATATGTTGTTTTTATTTTTTCCAAGTATGTCTCTTTCTGTTGCTCAACTATATATGTTGCATATCATCGACTCATGTGATGATGCAGGTGCATAGATCATAGATGGCGAACAAGTGGCCGGAGTGTCAGGCCCTTCCGGTTTCCGAGCGATAGGCAGTAGTTAGTTTAGAGGTTCACGCTAATGCGAAAGAGGGATACGAACTCATGTTCTCAAAGTGATAGCTCTTCTCGCGTATATCATTGTTTAGATGGATGACGATGTATTTGCATATCATTCGAGACTTGTATCACTATTTTTCGAGATGATGACGAGAGACCACTTTGTGTTGGATGATGATTATGATGATGACATGATTTGATGAGACTAATTGTATGTATATGCTATGATTACATTTGTATGTGTATGATATGCTAAAGATTATTGTATAAAGCCTATTCAAATACAAAACAAATACAAAACAAATATGCAGGAAAAAAACTAATAAATAAACTAGTAGTAGCGAGGGGGAAAATTTAGCAGTAGCGCCGCATTGTCAGTAGCGCGTCCCAGCAAACAGCGCTGCAGATAATATCAGTAGCGCCCTTTCCCAAAGAGCGCTACAGCTATTCATGTATAGCAGTAGCGTGGGACAACCGGCGCTACTGCTATACGTTAGCTGTAGCGCCTTATTAGTAGCGCCGGTGCCCGCGCTACTGAGAGGGCCAAAACCCTCGCTGCTGGTAGGCATTTACCTATTAGTGCTACAATAGATCCCCTATACTTGTGGGTCATCACACGCTTTCATGCTATACCTCATTACGGGTATATGAAACTCAAAATGCCCAGGCCCAATGGTGTTATCACTATCTCCACTAATCCGGACATAGCACTCCGCGCCGAAAATAAAACCGCATCCCTGGCCCTTGAGGCATTGTCCGAAGCCCTAGTGGCCGAGGAACTCACTGCACTGCGTTCCAAAGTGGATAGGTGAGGGAGTCCTGGACTAAGGGGTCCTCAAGCATCCGGCCTATTAGTTATGTGTCGGACTGATGGGATGTGAAGACACGAAGACCGAAGACTACACCTGTGTCCGTATGGGACTATCCTTGACTTGGAAGGCAAGCTTGGTGACTAAATATGTAGATTCCTTTATTTGTAACCGACCTTGTGTAACCCTAGATCCTCCCGGTGTCTATACAAACCGGAGGACTTAGTCCGAAAGACACTCATTATCATAGCCATACAAGCTAGACCTCTAGGGTTTAGCTATTACGATCTCGTCGTAGATCAACTCTTGTAATACTCATATTCATCAAGATCAACAAAGCAGGACATAGGGTATTACCTCCATAGAGACGGCCCGAACCTGGGTAAAACATCGTGTCCCCCGTCTCCTGTTACCATCGACCTTAGACGCACAGTTCGGGACCCCCTACCCGAGATCCGCCGGTTTTGACACCGACATTGGTGCTTTCATTGAGAGTTCCACTGTGCAATCATCAAGAGGTTTGATGGCTCCTTCAACCATCTAAAACGATGCTGCCCAAGGGGGAGTTTTCCTCCCCGGACAGATCTTCGTGTTCGGCGGTTTGGCTCTGCGGGCCAATTCGCTTGGCCATATGGAGCAGATCGAAAGCTACGCCCCTGGCCATCAAGTCCAATTTGGGAGCTTGAACTATGTCGCGGACATCCGTGGGGACTTGATCCTCGCAGGATTCAAGACCGCAACCACCACTCCTGGCCACCCCGAGGGACATGACTTAAATCTGTCATCGGACTGCATCCAGGAGACAACTCCCGTAACCGCTCTGGCCTTAGATCCCAAGCAGGTTGCGCCATCCAAGGACGGGAAGCTTAATCCTACCACGGAGGCCACGGATTCCCCGGCATTGGAGCCGCACATAGACTTGATCTCACATGATACCTGTGCCACCGGAACTCTGGATTCGTTTCCGGCTGTAAGTTCCGAATCACGTGAGCTCGCGGACGCCGAACTTGATCGTTTATCGATCTTCGAATTCAGCGTCGAAGATATCTTCCAGCACTCGCCTTTGGGCGGCATGCTAAACTCGTTAAAGAATCTGTCCTCGGCGGAGGACTCACAGCCGAACTATATCCGGTTCGAACTAGGGGCTAACAATGGAGAATTTTGCTCCCCACCCGCCACCCACTATAGCCACGGCCGAAGATTTAACCGACACACTTGATTACGACTCCGAGGATATCGACGGTATGGATGATGATGCCGGAGAAGAAGAGGCCTAGAACCCACCGTTCATTGGACGCTGGTCAGCCACTTCGTTGTATGATGTATACATGGCGGATGCACCAAAGGAGAACAGCGGCGATGACAAGGAAGATCCAGCTGAGGATAAACCTTCTGAAATACAATCCAAGCGCCGGTGTCAGCGGCGCCGCTCTAAGTCACGCCGCAGTAAAGACAACAACACCGGCATAGGAGAAGATAATACTCCAGAAGATGCGGAAGACAATGAAGACCCCATTCAAACAAATAATGAAAAAGATGAACCGGGAGATGGGCAGGTTAGCCTCGGTAAACAGGCCACACACGAAGACTCAGAGGACGGAAGTTATCTTCTGCTCTCCGAGGATGAGGTGAGCCTCGGCACCGACGATTTCATCATGCCCGAGGAACCTCTGGAGCAGGAGCGCTTCAAGCGCCAGCTCATAGCCAGTGCGAGGAGCCTAAAAAAGAAGAAACAACAGCTTCAAGCTGATCAAGATCTGCTCAATGATAAATGGACCGATGTCCTAGCAGCCGAAGAATACGGCCTCAAGCGCCCAACCAAAAGTTACCCAAAGCGCAAATTGCTACCTCAGTTTGACGAGAAGGCGTCAAAATACATACCACCATCGTACAATGCGGCTGACCAACCACCACGTGGTCGGGATAAAACGGCAACTCACGCCGAACACCGGCCCGCCCCGCCTCATTGCACAGGTAGGGGTAAATTAGCCCATGGCCATACATATGACCTCCGGCAAAACCTGAACAACAAAGCAGGACATACCAGATCAATATACGGATCTCGAGGACGTGCCTTGACACGCGACGACGACCACCTATTCGGACGTGGCAAACTTAGTCATGTGCGGGCTGAAAACTGCAGACGGACTCCATCAGAGCTACGTCGCGATACGGCCCAATATAGAGGCGCCGCACACCCTCATTGCTTCACTGATGAGGTCATGGATCATGAATCCCCAGAAGGGTTCAAACCCGTGAATATAGAATCATACGATGGAACCACGGACCACGCAGTGTGGATCGAAGACTTCATTCTCCACATTCATATGGCCCGCGGCGATGACCTCCACGCCATCAAATACCTCCCTTTAAAACTCAAGGGACCAGCTCGGCACTGGTTAAACAACCTGCCTGAAAATTCTATCGGCAGCTGGGAGGACTTGGAAGAAGCCTTCCTCGACAACTTCCAAGGTACATATGTCCGGCCACCAGACGCCGATGACTTAAGCCACATAGTTCAACAACCTGGAGAGTCCGCCAGGAAATTCTGGACTAGGTTCTTAACTAAAAAGAACCAAATTGTCGATTGTACGAACGCCGAAGCCCTAGCAGCCTTCAAACACAACATCCGGGACGAATGTCTCGCTCGCCACCTCGGCTAAGAAAAGCCAAAATCCATGGCGACCCTCACTGCACTCATGACCCGCTTTTGTGCGGGCGAGGATAGTTGGTTGGCTCGTAGCAAAAACAATGCAAGCGACGCCGGCACCCCTAAAGTTAAAAATAACAAGGACAAGTCTCGACGCAACAGATACAAGCATCGAAACAACAATGATAACACCGAGGATACATCGGGAAATGCCGGATTCAGTGGCTCTAAGTCCGGTCAGCGGAAGAAGCCGTTCCAAAAGAACAATTCGGGCCCATCCAGCTTGGACCGCATACTTGATCGGCCATGCATTATGGCACCCAGGACAAAACACCCAATCATACAAATAGAGATTGCTGGGTTTTTAAAAAGGCGGGCAAATTAAACGCCAAGAATAGGGAAAAGGGATCAGAAAGCGAGGACGATGACGAAGCCCCGGCAACCGAACACAGGGGGACAAAAGTAGTTTCCCCCTTAGGTCAAAACGGTGAACATGATATACGCTACCCACATCCCCAAGAGGGAGCGCAAGCGCGCGCTCAGGGACGTCTACGCGATAGAGCCAGTCGCCCCAAAATTTAATCCATGGTCGTCATGCCCGATCACTTTTGATTGCCGGGATCATCCGACCAGTATCCGTAATGGTGGTTCAGCCGCACTGGTCCTAGACCCAATAATTGATGGGTTCCACCTGACTCGCGTCCTTATGGACGGAGGCAGCAGCCTAAATCTGCTCTATCAGGATACAACACGAAAAATGGGCATTAACCCATCACGGATCAAGCCCACCAGGACTACCTTCGAAGGAGCCATACCAGGTGTAGAAGCCCGTTGTACGGGCTCAATCGCACTAGAGGTTGTCTTCAGATCTCTGGAGAACTTCCGAAGCGAGGAGTTAATATTCGATATCGTCCTCTTCCACAGCGGCTATCACGCACTGCTCGGACGAACTGCGTTTGCTCGATTCAATGCAGTACCATACTTTGCTTACCTCAAGCTCAAGATGCCCGGTCCGCGCGGCTTCATAACGGTCAATGGAAATACGGAACGCTCCCTCCGTACAGAAGAGCACACAGCTGCCTTAGCAGCAGAAGTACAGAGCAGCCTTCTCAAGCACAACCTTAATTCGGCTGGCGAGCCCACGGACACCGTTAAGAGGGTCCGAACTAATCCGCAGCAGGAGAGCTCGGCTCGTCAGGAGCTCGACTAGCAATCCGGCCTCCGTCTCAGTCCCGATAAGGTGACAGCATTCGTGCCACGCGTACATAACTACGCACTTAAAATCCCATGGGCATCGACAGAGGCATAGCTAGCTTGTGGTCCATAGTACGGCTCAACCGACATTGGATACACACATACTTTCACTTTTACTTGTTTCCTTTGCAGGTCTCAATCCCACAGGCCCCATCTAGTGGACTGGTCATTGGCCCTCTTGAAGGATAAACACACCAAGACGGTGAGAAACACAAACATATGGGGACTTTTTAATTGATTCCGTTAACGATAAATCTACCTGTTTTTCAGGACCCACATGCAGCTCTCCCTTGGTTTCGGCATGTCAAATAGCGTGTGGCTTATCGCACTACCTGTATCAATGTGCCTTGACGTACTAATTAAAATACAATGAGAACAGTTTGCGGCTGGAGCTTTAGGACCCCAGCCTTTTACCTTTATACCTTTTCTGTTTTCTTCCTCTTTTCAGCTCCCGTGTGGATACCCCTATCAGGTAATACCCATACACTTTGGTACGTTTGATGTTTGCCAGGGGCTTCATAGCACCCCACATTACAGCAACAAAAGTCCAAACACTTTTTATAAGTATAGTTCGGCACCCCGAATTTAGCATTATATGCATTGGCTCTGAATCATGTCTTTGGTCAATAGTTGGGTTGCCCGGCTCCTGTGCTTGCTACCTTACGTTTCGCTATATCGGCTAAGGTAGTAAAGGGAGAACTACTGCAATTGTGCCTTGGTTTATCCAAAGGAGCAGCTCAGTAGTGAAAGCCAAAAACTGACTGCCATGATGCGGCAAGAGCCGGTCAGCTGTTCGGAGGTTACAAATCGTTGGATATTTCTTTCGCATTACGCAAAGGATCGGTACTTCCCGATCAGATGCTTATAGCACTCTAGTTCGGATACTAGGGGATGCGCCCATGTTTTTATTATAAAACTCCTATGGCTAAGTGAGGGCATTCAAGCCGCATAGTCTGGTTGCCTGGTTCTTTGCGCTAAAAACTCCTTCAAGGACCATATAATTGGATCAAGATTGTTTAGATTCCATCCTGAACACCCCCATACTACCTACGTGGTTGCAGAAGCCGACGACTAGCCAACCCTCAGATTTCAAACAACACGGACGCATAGGAGGAAAATTTTTAAACATAACAAGCATTATATTACACAACATCATTGATTCATGTTACAGGACAGGATAATACGAATATTTTCATGGGAATATAACATCCTTCGCACATTGCTCTGCCACAAGGCAGGATCCCTCCAAGACACCATCAAATATAACTCGGGACGGCGGTGCTCCTTGCCCTCAGGCGGCCCCTCGGTCATCAGATTCTCGGCATCCATCTTTGCCTAGTGCATCTTGACACGGGCGAAGGCCATCTGGGCACCTTCAATATAGACCGATCGCTTTATGACCTCAAGTCGTGGGCAGGCACTAACAAGCCGCTTCACAAGTCCAAAGTAGCTGTTGGGTATCGACGCGGCAGGCCATAGTCGGACTATCAGGTCCTTCATGGCTAGCTCGGCCGCCTTGTGCAGCTCGACCAGCTGCATCAGCTGGTCGCTGAAGGGCACCGGATGTTCTGGTCCAAGATATTGATACCAGAACAACTTCTCCGTAGAACTCCCTTCTTCGGCTCGATAGAACTCAGCAGCATCTGATACGCTGTGCGGCAAATCCATAAATGCCCCTGGAGAGCTCCAAATTCGGGTAAGTAAAAGGAACGTTTCCTCCACAGACTTGCTTTGCATAATGAAAGCCTTACCCGCCGCGATCTTCTTGGCCGCCTGGATTTCCTGAAGTGCGCTCTGGGCCTCGGCTCGAGCCTCTTGTGCGCTCTGGCGGGCCTTCGCAAGTTCGGACGCTTGCGTCTTAGAATCACGCTCCAAGGACTCATCTTCTTATGGCGTCTGATACGTCTCTAACGTATCTATAATTTTTGATTGCCCCATGCTATTATATTATCAATTTTGGATGTTAATGGGCTTTATTTACACTTTTATATCATTTTTGGGACTAACCTACTAATCGGAGGCCCAGCCCAAATTGTTGTTTTTTTGCCTATTTAAGGGTTTCGAAGAAAAGGAATATCAAACGGAGTCCAAACGGAATGAAACCTTCGGGAACGTGATTTTCTCAACAAACATGATCCAGGAGACTTGGAGTGGGCGTCAAGAAACAAGGGAGGAAGGCACGAGGCAGGGGGCGCGCCTACCTCCCTGGGCGTGCCCTCCACCCTCGTGGGCCCTCCGTTGCTCCACCGACGTACTTCTTCCCCCTATATAAGTCCACGTACCCCCCAAACATCCAAGAGCACCACGAAAACCTAATTCCACTGCCACAACCTTCTATACCCAAGAAATCCCATCTTGGGGCCTTTTCTGGAGCTCCATCGGAGGGGGCATTGATCACGGAGGGCCTCTACATCAACTCCATGGCCTCTCTAGCGATGCGTGGGTAGTTTACTTCAGACCTTCGGGTCCATAGTTATTAGCTAGATGGCTTCTTCTCTCTCTTTGGATCTCAATACAAAGTTCTCCTCGATCTTCTTGGAGATCTATTCGATGTAATCTTCTTTTGCGGTGTGTTTGTCGAGATCCAATGAATTGTGGGTTTATGATCCAGATTATCTATGAACAATATTTGATTCTTCTCTGAATTCTTTTATGTATGGTTGGTTTATCTTTGCAAGTCTCTTTGAATTATCAGTTTGGTTTGGTCTACTAGATTGATTTTTCTTGCAATGGGAGAAGTGCTTAGCTTTGGGTTGAATCTTGCGGTGTTCGATCCCAGTGACAGAAAGGGAACCGATACATATTGTATTGTTGCCATCGAGGATAAAAAGATGGGGTTCACATCATATTGCATGAGTTTATCCTTCTACATCATGTCATCTTCCTTAAGGCATTACTCTATTCTTATGAACTTAATACTCTAGATGCATGTTGCATAGCGGTCGATGTGTGGAGTAATAGTAGTAGATGCAGAATCGTTTCAGTCTACTTGTCTCAGACGTGATGCCTATGTACATGATCATACCTAGATATTCTAATAACTATGCTCAATTCTATCAATTGCTCGACAGTAATTTGTTTACCCACCGTAATACTTATGCTCTTGAGAGAAGCCACTAGTGAAACCTATGGCCCCCGGGTCTATCTTCCATCATATTAACCTTCCAAAACTTAGTTATTTCCTTTGCCGTTTATTTTACTTTGCATCTTTATTTCTCTTTATCATAAAAATACCAAAAATATTATCTTATCATATCTATCAGATCTCACTCTCGTAAGTGACCGTGAAGGGCTTGACAACCCCTTTATCGTGTTGGTTGCGTGGTTCTTATTTTTTTGTGTAGGTGTGTGGGACTTGAGCGTGATCTCCTACTGGATTGATACCTTGATTATCAAAAATAGAGGGAAATACTTACGCTACTTTACTGCATCACCCTTTCCTCTTCAAGGGAAAACCAACGCAATGCTCAAGAGGTAGCAAGAAGGATTTTTGATGCCGTTGCCGGGGAGATCTACACCAAGTCAAGACATACCAAGTACCCATCACAAACTCTTATCCCTCGCATTACATTATTTTCCATTTGCCTCTCGTTTTCCTCTCCCCCACTTCACCCTTGCCGTTTTATTCGCTGTCTTTTCCTCTCTCCCTCTCTTTCCGTTCCCCGTCTCTTTTGCTATTTGCCTTTTTGCCCGTTTCTTGTTTGCTCGGGTGTTGGATTGCTTGCTTGTCACAATGGCTCAAGATAATGCTATATTGTGTGACTTTGCCAATACCAACAATAATTATTTTATTAGCACTCCGATTGCTCCTCTTACCGATGCTAAATCTTGTGAAATTCATACTTCTTTACTGAATCTTGTCATGAAAGATCGTTTTCTGGCCTTCCTAGTGAAGATGCCGCTACCCATCTAAACAACTTTGTTGATTTGTGTGATATGCAAAAGAAGAAAGATGTGGACAATGATATTGTTAAATTGAAGCTATTTCCGTTTTCACTTAGAGATCGTGCTAAAGCTTGGTTTTCGTCTTTGCCTAAAAATAGTATTGATTCATGGAATAAGTGCAAAGATGCTTTTATCTCTAAGTATTTTCCTCCCGCTAAGATCATCTCTCTTAGAAACGATATTATGAATTTTAAGCAACTTGATCATGAACATGTTGCACAATCTTGGGAGAGGATGAAATCTATGATACGTAATTGCCCATCGCATGGTTTGAATTTATGGATGATTATACAGAATTTTTATGCCGGATTGAATTTTGCTTCTAGAAATCTTTTAGATTCGGCCGCGGGAGGCACTTTTATGGAAATCACTTTAGGAGAAGCTACCAAACTCCTAGATAATATTATGGTTAATTATTCTCAATGGCACACTGAAAGATCTACTAGTAAAAAAGTGCATGCAATTGAAGAGATCAATGTTTTGAGTGGAAAGATGGATGAACTTATGAAATTGTTTTCTAATAAGAGTGCTCTCGCTCATCCTAATGATATGCCTTTGTCTACTTTGATTGAGACTAATAATGAATCTATGGGTGTGAATTTTGTTGGTAGGAACAATTTTGGTAGTAACGCGTATAGAGGTAATTTTAATCCTAGGCCGTTTCCTAGCAATTCCTCTAATAATTATGGTAATTCCTACAACAATTCTTATGGAAATTATAATAAGATGCCCTCTGATTTTGAATCTAGTATTAAATAATTTATTACTTCACAAAAGAGTTTCAATGCTTTGATTGAAGAAAAATTGCTTAAGATTGATGAGTTGAACATTGATAGAATATTTGTTGATGTTGATTTTTTGAAACTTAGATATATTCCACCTAAGCATGATATCAATGAGTCTCTCAAAGCCATGATAATTTCCATTGATGAGTGCAAAGAAAGAACCGCTAGGATGTGTGCTAAGAAAGAATTCTTTGTGAAAGCGCGTTCTTCTAGTTTTCATGATAATAAGGATGAAGATCTAAAAGTTATTGATGTGTCCCCTATTAAATCTTTGTTTTGCAATATGAATCTTTATAATGATGGGCTTGAAGATGAGCCACCTTTACCTAGAAGGCGTTCCATAAATTCGGAGTCTTTAGATCTTGATGCAAAAATTGTTAAAAGTGGGATTGAAGAGATTAAAACGTTAAATATCAATGAACCCACTATTTTGCATTTCAAGGAATTTAATTATGATAATTGTTCTTTGATAGATTGTATTTCCTTGTTGTAATCCATGCTAAATTCTCCTAATGCTTATAGTCAAAATAAAGCTTTTACTAAACATATCGTTGATGCTTTGATGCAATCTTATGAAGAAAAACTTGAGTTGGAAGTTTCTATCCCTAGAAAACTTTATGATGAGTGGGAACCTACAATAAAAATTAAAATTAAAGATCATGAGTGTTATGCTTTGTGTGATTTGGGTGCTAATGTTTCCACGATTCCAAAAACTTTGTGTGATTTGTTAGGTTTCCGTGATTTTGATGATTGTTCTTTAAACTTGCACCTTGCGGATTCTACTATTAAGAAACCTATGGGGAGAATTAATGATGTTATTATTGTTGCAAATAGAAACTATGTGCCTATATATTTCATTGTTCTTGATATAGATTGCAATCATTCATGTCCTATTATTCTTGGTAGACCTTTCCTTAGAATGATTGGTGCAATTATTGATATGAAGGAAGTTAATATTAGATTACAATTTCCATTAAGGAAAGGCATGGAACACTTCCCTAGAAATAAAATTAAATTACCATATGAATATATTATGAGAGCCACTTATGGAGTGCCTACCAAAGATGGCAATACCTAGCTCTATCCTTGCTTTTATGCCTAGCTAGGGGCGTTAAACGATAGCGCTTGTTGGGAGGCAACCCAATTTTATTTTCATTCCTTGATTTTTGCTCCTGTTTAGTAATAAATAATTTATGTAGCCTCTGTTTTGGTTGTGTTGTTTGTGTTTAATTAGTGTTTGTGCCAAGTAGAACCATTGGGAAGACTTGGGGAAAGTCTTTTTGATCTTGCTGTAAAAAACAGAAATGTTAGCGCTCGTGAGAATTGCTCCCATTTTTATTTGGAAAGTTCTATTTAGTTAATTATTTTTGAAGATTATTAATAGATAAATTCCTCACGTCCAGCAGTTTAGTTTAGAAATTTTGGGGTTCCAGAGTTTGCGTTAGCTACAGATTACTACAGACTGTTCTGTTTTGACAGATTCTATTTTTCTTGTGTTGTTTGCTTATTTTGATGAATCTATGGCAAGTAAAAGAGTTTATAAACCATAGAGAAGTTGGAATACAGTAGGTTTAACACCAATATAAATCAATAATCCGTGTTGTCCTGTGGGTAAATCATGATCTTGGTTGATATGATTGTATATTTTATTTATGGTGCTGTCCTACGGTGCCCTCCGTTCTCGCACAAATGTGAGGGGGCCCCACTGTAGGGTGTTGCAATATGTTCATGATTCTTATACGGTGGGTTGCGGGAGTGACAGAAACTTAAACCCGAGTAGGTGGGTTATGTCGTATGGGAGTAAAGAGGACTTGATACTTAATGCTATGGTTGGGTTTCACGACCTTAATGATCTTTAGTAGTTGCGGATGCTTGCTAGAGTTCCAATCATAAGTGCATATGATCCAATTAGAGAAAGTATGTTAGCTCATGCCTCTCCCTCATATAAAATTGCACGAATGATTACCGGTACTTGTTATTGATTGCCTAGGGACAAATAACTTTCTTGTTAACAAAAGCTCTATAATAAAACTAACTCAGTTGTGTATTTATCTAAACAACCCCTAGATTCTATTAACATGCTATTTATTAGATTGCAAACCTATCCTATCACACCTACAAAGTACTTCTAGTTTCATACTTGTTCTAGGTAAAGCGAACGTCAAGTGTGCGTAGAGTTGTATCGATGGTTGATAGAACTTGAGGGAATATTTGTTCTACCTTTAGCTCCTCGTTGGGTTCGACACTCTTATTTATCAAAAAAAGGCTACAAACGATCCCCTATAATTGTGGGTTATTGATAGGTCTCCGTCGTATCTATAATTTTTGATTATTCCATGCCAATATTCTACAACTTCCATATACTTTTGGCAACTTTTTATACTATTTTTGTGACTAACATATTGATCCACTGCCCAGTGCCAGTTCCTGTTTGTTGCATGTTTTTTGTTTTGCAGTAAATCCATATCAAACGGAGTCCAAACGGGATAAAACCCGACGGAGTTTTTTTGGAATATATGTGATTTTTGGGAAGAAAAATCAACGCGAGACGATGCCCGAGGGGGCCACGAGGTAGGGGGCGCACCCTGGGCCCTCGTGGCCACCCTGTAAGGCGGTTGATGCCCTTCTTTCGCGACAAGAAAGCTAATATCCGGATAGAGACCGTGTTAAAATTTCAGCCCAATCGGACTTATGGATCTCCGGGAATATAAGAAACGGTGAAAGGGCAGAATCTGAGAACGCGGAAACAGAGAGAGACAGATCTAATCTCGGAGGGGCTCTCGCCCCTACGCCGCCGTGGAGGCCATGGACCAGCCGGGAAACCCTTCTCTCATCTAGGGGGAAGGTCAAGGAAGAAGAAGAAGAAGGGGGGCTCTCTCCCCCTCTCTCCCGGTGGCGCCGGAACGCCGTCGGGGCCATCATCATCACCGCAATCTACACCAACAACTTCACTACCGTCATCACCAACTCTTCCCCCCTCTATGCAGTGATGTAACCCCTCTTTTACCCACTGTAATCTCTTCTTAAACATGGTGATCAACGCTATATATTATTTCTCAATGATGTATGGCTATCCTATGATGTTTGAGTAGATCCGTTTTGTCCTATGGGTTAATTGATGATCGTGATTGGTTTGATTTGCATGTTTTATTATTGGTGTTGTCCTATGGTGCTCTCCGTGTCACGCAAGCGTGCGGGATCCCCGCTGTAGAGTTTGTAATATGCTCATGATTTGCTTATGGTGGGTGGCGTGAGTGATAGAAGCACAGACCCGAGTAAGTAGGTTGTTTGCGTATGGGAGTAAAGAGGACTTGATGCCTTATAATGCTATGGTTGGGTTTTACCTTAATTATCTTTAGTAGTTGCGAATGCTTGCTAGAGTTCAAATCATAAGTGCATATGGTCCAAGAAGAGAAAGTATGTTAGATTATGACTCTCCCTCATATAAAATTGCAATAGTGATTACCGGTCTAGTTATCAATTGCCTAGGGACAAATAACTTTCTCATAACAAAAAGCTCTTTACTAAACTAACTTAGTTGTGTCCTTATCTAAACAGCCCCTACTTTTTATTTACATGCTCTTTATTACCTTGCAACCCTATCCAACAACACCTACAAAATACTTCTAGTTTCATACTTGTTCTAGGTAAAGTGAACGTCAAGCGTGCGTAGAGTTGTATCGGTGGTTGATAGAACTTGAGGGAATATTTGTTCTGCCTTTAGCTCCTCGTTGGGTTCGACACTCTTAATTATCAAAAATTGTTGCGATCCCCTATACTTGTGGGTTATCAAGACCTTTTACTGGCGCCGTTGCCGGGGAGTCATAGCGTGGGGTGAATATTCTCGTGTGTGCTTGTTTGCTTTATCGCTAAGTAATTTTTTATTTGCTGTTCTTAGTTGTTTTCTATCTTTAGTTATGTGTAGGAAACACAAAATACCAAAAAAATTAGTTGTACCTACTGAACCAATGGTTGAAGAACCACTTAAAATCTATCACACTCCTGAAGCTTTTTACTTGGATCATCTTCGATCCCTATGTGCTCGTGCTGAAACCCCAACTAGCTTAGTTGAGGGCAAATCTTTAGATGAGCATGCTTGTTATGTGCGACACCGCATATCTGAAAAAGGGAAACGTTTACTGGATCAAACTCATCGTTTGCAATGCTATGCTTGGAACTTATGCGAAATAAATGATTTTACTTGTTGTTCTGAAGACCCTAAGAAACACCTTCCCTACCAATGTTTGTTTAGTGATAATGGAATCGTATCTTCTTATGCTAAGGGTGTTTATAATTACTATGATTTTCAACAAATTGAAGAATTTGTTGCTTTTAAGGGTGCTTATGAAATTGCTTCTTTGATTGAAAAGTATGATGCTACTCTTTACAAATCTGAAAATTTTGCCATACTTGAATATTGTTATGAGAATTATGCTTCTAATGCCTATGTTAAACCATATATCGAGGTATCCTCTGCAGTCCAAGAAGAGATTAATATTTTGCAAGAGTCTATCGAAGAAGAAATTGATGAAACTGTGAGCTCATTGGATGAAAAAGATGATGACGAGAGCGAAGAAGAAAAGGAGGAAGAGCGAATTAGCTACCCGTGCCCACCATCTAATGAGAGTAACTCTTCAACTCATACATTGTTTAATTTCCCTTCGTGCTTACCGAAGGATGATTGCTATGATGATTGTTATGATCCCGTTGATTCTCTTGAAATACCCCTTTTTGATGATGCTTGTATGCTTGTGGCCAAGATGCCAATATGAATTATGCTTATGGAGATGAACTTGCTATAGTTCCTTATGTTAAACATGAAATTGTTGCTATTGCACCCACGCATGATAGTCCTATTATCTTTTTGAATTCTCCCGACTACACTATATCAGAGAAGTTTGCACTTATTAAGGATTATATTGATGGGTTGTGTTTTACTATTACACATGATGATTTTGATGAATATAATATTCATGTGTTTGCTGCTCCTACTTGCAATTATTATGAGAGAGGAACTACATCTCAGCCTCTTTATGTTTCCAACACAAAAAAAATGCAAGAAATTGTTTATACTATGCATTGGCCTTTACTATGTGTGCATGAATTGTTCTTTTATGACACGCCGATGCATAGGAAGAGAGTTAGACTTCGTCATTGCTTGATATATGTTACTTTGTGCTCACTACTAAATTACAAATCATTGTTGATTCAAATTGGCTTTGATATACCTTGGGATCCGGGTGGATCCATTACTTGAGCACTATATGCCTAGCTTAATGGCTTTAAAGAAAGTGCTGCCAGGGGGACAACCCGGAAGTTTTAGAGAGTCATTTATTTATGTTCTGTGCTTTTATAAAGTTTAAAAATAAAAATAATGTGCCAAGGTTTGCCTTTAGGATTTTTTAGATGCTTGTTGGTTTGTACGGTGCATGACAGAAACTTTGGCTGTAGTGCGAGATTTTACATTTTTTACTAGAACGTCAAATGGTTCTGATTCTTTTTGCACTTTCTTTATATACAAATATTTTATTTTTCCTAATTTTTGTAGAACTTTTGGAGTACCATAGGTATGGTGAATGTTTAGATTATTACAGACTGTTTTTGATGCATAGTTTGCTTGTTTTTATGAAACTATTGAATTATATCAGTGGATTAAGCCATGGAAAAGTTATATTACAGTAGCTACAATGCAAAAACAAAATATGAATTGGTTTGCAACAGTACTTAGAGTAGTGATTTGCTTTATTATACTAACGGATCTTACCGAGTTTTCTGTTGAAGTTTTGTGTGCATGAAGTGTTCGATGATCGAGAAGGTCTCGATGTGAGAAGAAGGAAGAGAGGCAAGAGCTCAAGCTTGGGGATGCCCGAGGCACCCCAAGTAAATATTCAAGGAGACTCAAGTGTCTAAGCTTGGGGATGCCCTGGAAGGCATCCCCTCTTTCTTGAACAAGTATCGGTATGTTTCCGGATTCGTTTCGTTCATGCGATATGTGCAATCTAGGAGCGACTTTTGCATTTAGTTTTCACTTTTATTTTATACACCATGATGGTATGAGATAGTCCTTGGTTGATTTATAGAATGCTCTATGCACTTCACTTATATCTTTTGAGTATGGCTTTATAGAATGCTTCATGTGCTTCACTTATATCATTTGAAGTTTGGATTGCCTGTTTCTCTTTACATAGAAAACTGCCATTTGTAGAATGCTCTTTTGCTTCACTTATATTTGTTAGAGCATGGGCATATCTTTTGTAGAAAGAATTAAACTCTCTTGCTTCACTTATATCTATTTAGAGAGATGACAGGAATTGGTCATTCACATGGTTAGTCATAAAATCCCACATAAAACTTGTAGATCACTGAATATGATGTGTTTGATTCCTTGCAATAGTTTTGCGATATAAAGATGGTGATATTAGAGTCATGCTAGTGGGTAGTTTTGGATTAGTAGAAATACTTGTGTTGAGGTTTGTGATTCCCGTAGCATGCACGTATGGTGAACCGTTATGTGATGAAGTCGGAGCATGATTTATTTATTGATTGGCTTCCTTATGAGTGGCGGTCGGGGACGAGCGATGGTCTTTTCCTACCAATCTATCCCCCTAGGAGCATGCACGTAGTACTTTGTTTCGATAGCTAATAGACTTTTCAATAAGTATGTGAGTTCTTTATGACTAATGTTGAGTCCATGGATTATACGCACTCTCACCCTTCCATCATTGCTAGCCTCTTCGGTACCGTGCATTGCCCTTTCTCACCTCGAGAGTTGGTGCAAGCTTCGCCGGTGCATCCAAACCCCGTGATACGATACACTCTATCACACATAAGCCTCCTCATATCTTCCTCAAAACAGCCACCATACCTACCTATTATGGCATTTCCATAGCCATTCCGAGTTATATTGCCATGCAACTTCCATCATCTTTATATACATGACTTGAGCATCATTATCATATCGCTTTGCATGATCGTAAGATAGCTAGCATGATGTTTTCATGGCTTGTCCATTTTTTGATATCATTGCTACGCTAGATCATTGCACATCCCGGTACACCGCCATAGGCATTCATATAGAGTCATATTTTGTTCTAGTATCGAGTTGTAATATTGAGTTGTAAGTAAATAAAAGTGTGATGATCATCATTATTAGAACATTGTCCCATGTGAGGTTATCAAAATAAAAGAGGCCAAAGAAGCCCACCAAAAAAGAAACAAAAACAAAAAAACAAAAAAAATGAGAGAAAAAGAGAGAACGGGCAATGTTACTATCCTTTTACCACACTTGTGCTTCAGAGTAGCACCATGTTCTTCATATAGAGAGTCTCTTGAGTTATCACTTTCATATACTAGTGGGAATTTTCATTATAGAACTTGGCTTGTATATTCCGATGATGGGTTCCTCAAATTCCCGAGGTCTTCATGAGCAAGCAAGTTGGATGCACACCCACTTAGTTTTTAGTTTGAGCGTTCATACACTTATAGATCTTAGTGCATCCGTTGCATGGCAATCCCTACTCCTCACATTGATATCAATTGATGGGCATTTCCATAGCCTGTTGATTAGCCGCGTCGATGTGAGACTTTCTCCCTTTTTGTCTTCTCCACACAACCTCCACCATCATATTCTATTCCACCTATAGTGCTATATCCATGGCTCATGCTCATGTATTGCATGAAAGTTGAAAAGGTTTGAGAACATCAAAAGTATGAAACAATTGCTTGGCTTGTCACCGGGGTTGTGCATGATTTGAATATTTTGTGTGGTGAAGATGGAGCATAGCCAGGCCATATGATTTTGTAGGGATAACTTTCTTTGGCCATGTTATTTCGAAAAGACATGATTGCTTTATTAGTATGCTTGAAGTATTATTGTATTAATGTCAAAAGATAGACTATTGCTTTGAATCACTCGTGTCTTAATATTCATGCCATGATTAGATTATGTGATCAAGATTATGCTAGGTAGCATTCCACATCAAAATTATCTTTTTTGTCATTTGCCTATTCGAGGACGAGTAGGAATTAAACTTGGGGATGTCGATACGTCTCCGTCGTATCTATAATTTTTGATTGTTCCATGCCAATATTCTACAACTTTCATATACTTTTGGCAACTTTTTATACTATTTTTGGGACTAACATATTGATCCAGTGCCCAGTGCCAGTTCCTGTTTGTTGCATGTTTTTTGTTTCGCAGTAAATCCATATCAAACGGAGTCCAAATGGGATAAAAAACTGACGGAGATTTTGTTTGGAATATATGTGATTTTTGGGAAGAAAAATCAATGCGAGACGATGCCCGAGGGGGGCACAAGGCAAGGGGCACGCCCTGGGCCCTCGTGGCCACCCCGTAAGGAAGTTGACGCCCTTCTTTTGCCGCAAGCAAGCTACTATCCGGATAGAGATCGTGTTAAAATTTCAGCCCAATCGGAGTTACGGATCTCCGGGAATATAAGAAACGGTTAAAGGGCAGAATCTGAGAACGCAGAAACAAAGAGAGACAGAGAGACAGATCCAATCTCGGAGGGGCTCTCGCCCCTCCGCCGCCATGGAGGCATTGGACCAGAGGGGAAACCCTTCTTCCATCTAGGGGGAAGGTCAAGGAAGAAGAAGAAGAGGGGGGCTCTCTCACCCTCTCTCCCGATGGCGCCGGAACATCGCCGGGGCCATCATCATCACCGCAATCTACACCAACAACTTCACCACCGTCATCACCAACTCTTCCCCCCTCTATGCAGCGGTGTAACCCCTCTTTTACCTGCTTTAATCTCTACTTAAACATGGTGCTCAACGCTATATATTATTTCCCAATGATGTATGGCTATCCTATGATGTTTGAGTAGATCTGTTTTGTCCTATGGGTTAATTGATGATCGTGATTGGTTTGAGTTGCATGTTTTATTATTGGTGTTGTCCTATGGTGCTCTCCATGTCGTGCAAGCATGAGGGATCCCCGCTGTATGGTTTGCAATATGTTCATGATTTGCTTACAGTGGGTGGCGTGAGTGACAAAAGCACAAACCCGAGTAAGTAGGTTGTTTGCGTACGGGAGTAAAGAGGACTTGATGCCTTATAATGCTATGGTTGGGTTTTACCTTAATTATCTTTAGTAGTTGCGGATGCTTGCTAGAGTTCCAATCATAAGTGCATATGATCCAAGAAGAGAAAGTATGTTAGCTTATGCCTCTCCCTCATATAAAATTGCAATAGTGATTACCTGTCTAGTTATCGATTGCCTAGGGACAAATAACTTTCTCATAACAAAAAGCTCTTTACTAAAACTAACTTAGTTGTGTCCTTATCTAAACAGACCCTACTTTTTATTTATATGCTCTTTATTACCTTGCAACCCTATCCAAAAACACCTACAAAATACTTCTAGTTTCATACTTGTTCTAGGTAAAGCGAACGTCAAGTGTGCGTAGAGTTGTGTCGGTGGTCGATAGAACTTGAGGGAATATTTGTTCTGCCTTTAGCTCCTCGTTGGGTTCGACACTCTTACTTATCAAAAACTGTTGCGATCCCCTATACTTGTGGGTTATCAGTTATCAAGACCTTTTTCTAGCGCCGTTGCCGGGGAGCAATAGCGTGTGAAAGAACATGCGATGCCCCCATGTTTGGTTTTGGTAATTGATGACAATCTCTATGGACTAATGGTTGCCTTGAGTTATATTTGAAGGTTTTGTCCATAGGCTTTTCTTGGAGTAGATGTGTTGGTTTCAAGGAGAGTTTGTGTCGACCAAGGTGCTATTCAAGGAATTACCCAAAGATTGGTCTTGTGAGAGGTTGATCAAGACTAAGTTAAATAGTGAATCAAGTTGATCAACCCACAAAGCGTAGAAGATGTACTGAGAGGGATCAAGTGATCCCATGGTATGGTAAGCATTGTCAATTACGCTTTGTGTACTAACCCATGGTCTTCGTGAGGGTTGTTTGTGGGGTTAGGTTGCGGTGTGCGAGTTCAAGTGGAGCACCACGAAGAGATCAAATGCTTGAAGCTTGCTGTCCTTTGTGGTGACAATGGACCTGTGAAGATGTGCGGAAGAGTAGCTCACCCATAGTAGAGTATGGGGGAGCAATCAACTAGTCTTCATCGAGTCAACACAATCAAGAAAGGTTGCGGTGTGCAAGTTCAAGTGGAGCTTCACGAAGAGATTAAATGCTTGAAGTTTGCTGTCCTTTGTGGTGACAATGGACTTGTGAAGATGTGCAGAAGAAAGGCTCACCCATAGTGGAGTATGGGGGAGCAATCAACTAGTCTTCATCGAGCCAACACAATCAAGAAAGGTGGTCCAACTTGAGGGAGTCAAGATCGTCATCATCTAGCTCAAGTGGACCATGTGCAAGGCAAAGGTTTGCCCTTGATACGTTTTCTATTTTACCGGTCTCATGTTGGTAGTTGGGAGACCGGGTTATAGGATCGATTGCCATACTATCAAGGGGGGCTCTCGATGAGTAGCTTGATCGTATCGTTAGTTGAGAGCTCAAACCATTTCATCCTTGCATCATCTTTCTTGGTTCTTGTTTGGTTCTCTTTGTGAGTCTTAGAGCTTACGGTCATCTTGTTGACAAGCTTGAGTTCATCGAAAACGGAGTTCGCTTGCATCTTCTATGATGTTTTCGATGTTGGAGGTTTTGCCGGTTCTTCTCGGTTGGAGGTTTCACTCCTCTTTTTGTTAGGCATACCTCCCTTGCCTCTTGTTTCCAACAAGCTTGAGTTTGCTCAATTCGGAGCTCATATGCAGAAGTTATGGCAGTTCTTGTTTTCTTGAGTGTGGTTTTTGTCAGGGTCCCAGCGGTAGTACCGTGGTACCCAGCGGTAGTACCGCTGAGGGGTCTCAAGCGGCAATACCGCTCCGCAGCGGTAGTACCGGCGGTGACTCCGCAGCAGTACTACTGCTGGCTTACCAGGTCCCTACCACGTCGATTCGAAGGGTCTTTTTCTGTGTCGGATTGTGCGGAACCTCGCTGCGGCAGTAGTGCGGCAGTACCGCTCCTTAGCGGAAGTACTGCCCTTCCTCCGCGGTAGTACCGCCCGGTTCCCTCTTTCCCTTTCCCCTTCGTTCTGCGCGGCAGTACCGCCGAAGGGAGCGGTAGTACCGCTTAACCCAGCGGTAGTACCGCTGTCTCCTGCGGTACTACCGCCCCAAGGTTCCTACTTTGTTGCTCCTTTTTCCTTGTTTCTTCTGCCTGAGCAGTAGTACTGCTCGTGGAGCGGTAGTACCGCTCGTGTGCGGGCTGAGCACATAACGGTTGGATTTTCCCCCTCCTATAAAAGGGGGTCTTCTTCCCCAATGAATCTTATCCTTCGAGCTCGTGTTCTTCCCCCATTGTTGACCTTCTTCGAGCTTGCTAACTCCCAATCCCTCCATGGATTCTTGCTAGTTTTTGAGGGAAAAGAGAGAGGAGATCTAGATCCACATTTCCACCAATCACTTTCTCCTCTATGTGAGGGGAACCCCTTGGATCTAGATCTTGGAGTTCTTTGTGTTCTCCTTCTTGTTCTTCCTCTCATTTTCCTCCCTAGCATTAGTTGCTTCGGTGGGATTTGAGAGAGAAGGACTTGGGCACTCCGTGTGCCCTTGCCATTGCATTTGGTGCATCTGTTTGAGTTCTCCATGGTGATACGTGGAAGTTACAAGTTGAGAAGCTTATTACTCTTGGGTGCTTGGTACCCTTGAGCTTGTTCCTCTTGGGTGCTTGGGCGCCCTAGACGGTTGGTGGTGTTCGGAGCTCAATCATTGTGGTGTAAAGCTCTGGGCAAGTGTCAGGGTCTCCAATTAGGTTGTGGAGATCGCCCCGAGCAATTTGACGGGTACCGGTGACCGCCCCCAAGGGTTGCCAAAGTGTACGGGTTCGGTGACCGCCCCCAAGGGTTGCCATTTGTACGGGTTCGGTGACCGCCCTCAAGGGTCCCTTAGTGGAATCACGACATCTTGCATTGTGCGAGGGCGTGAGGGGATTACGGTGGCCCTAGTGGCTTCTTGGGGAGCATTGTGCCTCCACACCACTCCAAACGGAGATTAGCATCTGCAAGGGTGTGAACTTCAGGATACATCATCGTCTCCGCGTGCCTCGGTTATCTCTTACCCGAGCCCTTTACTTGTGCACTTTACTTTGTGATAGCCATATTGTTTCTTGTCATATATCTTGCTATCTCATAGTTGCTTATCTTGCTTAGCATAAGTTGTTGGTGCACATAGGTGAGCCTAGTTGTTTTAGGTTTTGTGCTTGACAAATTAACCGCTAGGTTTATTCCGCATTTGTTCAAGCCTAAACCGTAATTATTTTAAAACGCCTATTCACCCCCCCCTCTAGGAGACATCCACGATCTTTCAGCGTGGGGTGAATATTCTCGTGTGTTCTTTTTTGCTTTATCACTAAGTAGTTTTTATTTGTTGTTCTAAGTTGTTCTCTATCTTTAGTTATGGATATGGAACACTAAACACCAAAAAAATTGGTGGTAGTTTCTATTCATGGAGATGGGGAACCTCCTAAAACCCTCGATGCTTGTTATGTGAAAAATATTATGGACTACTTTCATAATCCTGAGAAAACCCCATTCAACTTGATAATGGAGAAGTCTGAAGATTTTCATGATTCAGTTTATAGACCTGAAAATCTTGATATCCTTAAATATTGCTATGATAATTATAATTACAATTATGATATTGATGTATTTATGGAGAATAACTCCCTTGTCCAAGAAAAGGTTAATATTTTGCAGGAGTCTATGGAAGAAGAAATTGATGAAACTGCGAGCTCATTGGATGAAAAAGATGATGAGGAGAGCGAAGAACAAATGGAGAAAGACCGAATTGATCACCCGTGCCCACCTTCTAGTGAGAGTAACTCTTCAACTCATACATTGTTTAATTTCCCTTCGTTCTTACTGAAGGATGAATGCCATGAGAATTGCTATGATCATGTTGATTCGTTTGAAATATCCCTTTTTGATGATGCTTGCTATGCTTGTGGCCATGTGAAAGTGCAACTACCCCTGGGTGGTTTTGGTAATTAATACCAACATATAGCTCATTGAACTAATACTATTTCAAGATGATCATTCAGAAAGTTCAATGATTGGGATGGCATGGATTAGGAATGTGGACCCCTCAAAATGCTAAGGACACACATTGGCTCAAGCTCAAGACTCTACATTTTCATTTTAGTGATCCAACATCACATTGAGTCCACAGGGAAAGCCAATACTATTAAAAGGGATGAGGTGTTTCTTAAAGGCTTAGTTGCTCAAAATGCTTAGTGATATGCTCCAAAAACCCTCAACCATTTTCTCATATCCACATATGTCCCAAACCAAAAGTCAAACTCGGCCCCACCGAAATGTTCTATCTAGCGCCACCGAGTTCACTTGACATAGCCACTGCCAGAAACCCTAGTCATTTCGGTCTCACCGATAGGGATCTCGGTCTCACCGAGATGGGATTGCAAACTCTCTATTTCCCTTCGTAATGTTTTGGCTCAACTGAGACGAGCGATCGGTCCCACCGAGTTCGCAATGCAAACTCTCTGTTTCCCTTTCCTAACGTTTCGGTCTCACCGAAATGAGCGAATCGGTCCCACCGAGTTTGCCTGACCAACTCTCTGGTTAGCTTATTACCAAAGTCGGTCCTACCGAGTTTGTGTAATCGGTCTCACCGAGATTATGTTATGCCCTAACCCTACTGGAATCTGTCCCACCGAGTTGACATGTCGGTCCCACCGAAAAGCCTAACGTTCACATTTTGAACTGAATCGGTCTGACCGAGTTTTCTGATTCGGTCCCACCGAGTTTGGTAAATTGTGTGTAACGGTTAGATTTTGTGTGGAGGTTATATATACCCCTCCACCCTTCCTTCAATAGTAAGGAGAGCCATCAAAACGTGCCTACACTTCCAGCATACATTTTCTAAGAAAGAACCACCTACTCATGTGTTGAGACCAAGATATTCCATTCCAACCATATGAATCTTGATCTCTAGCCTTCCCCAAGTTGCTTTCCACTCAAATCATCTTTCCACCAAATCCAAAATCTGTGAGAGAGAGTTGAGTGTTGGGGAGACTATCATTAGAAGCACAAGAGCAAGGAGTTCATCATCAACACACCATTTATTACCTTTTGGAGAGTGGTGTCTCCTAGATTGGTTAGGTGTCACTTGGGAGCCTCCGTCAAGATTGTGGAGTTGAACCAAGGAGTTTGTACGGGGAAGGAGATCGCCTACTTCATGAAGATCTACCCCAGTGAGGCAAGTCCTTCGTGGGAAATGGCCATGGTGGGATAGACAAGGTTGCTTCTTCGTGGACCCTTCGTGGGTGGAGCCCTCCGTGGACTCACGCAACCGTTACCCTTCGTGGGTTGAAGTCTCCATCAACGTGGATGTACGATAGCACCACCTATCGGAACCACGCCAAAAATCTCTGTGTCTACATTGCGTTTGCTCCCTCCAAACTCCTCCCTTTACCTTCATATGCAATGTTTTACATTATGCTGCTATACTCTTAGACTTGCATGTGTAGGTTGATTGCTTGACTTGTTCTAAGTGGCTAAAATCTGCCAAGATTTAAAATTGGGAAAAGGCTAGATTTTTATTAAGTCAATTAGTCTAATCACTCCCCCCTAGATATACTTCCGATCCTACAAGTGGTATCAGAACTTTGGTCTCCATTTGCCTTGATTTCCATAGCTTTGGTTATCATAGCCTTGGTTTCACAACCTAGGAGAGTATGGCATCTAGCGAGGGAAATTACCACCGTAGAGGTCCTTACTTTGATGGTACTAATTTTGCTAGTTGGAAGCATAAGATGAAAATTCATATTCTTGGACATAACCCCGCCGTTTGGGCTATTGTGTGCATTGGCTTGCAAGGTGACTTCTTTGATGGGAGAGAACCGAACCGTGAGGATAGCGCGCAAGAGTTGAAGATGCTGCAATACAATGCTCAAGCTTGTGATATCCTCTTCAACGGATTGTGCCCCAAAGAATTCAAAAAAATCAGCCGTCTTGAGAATGCAAAGTAAATTTAGGATACTTTGATTGATATGCACGAGGGTACCAACTCCGTCAAGGAATCCAATTTGGATGTGCTTCAAAGTCAACTAGACAATTTCAAAATTAAGGATGGTGAAGGTGTCGCCGAAATGTACTCTAGGCTTGCTCTCATCACAAATGAGATTGCCAGCTTAGGAAGTGAAGAGATGACCGATAGATTCATCATCAAGAAGATCCAAAGAGCCTTAGATGGAAAATATGATACCGTCTGCACATTGATCCAAATGATGCCCAACTACAAAGATCTCAAGCCAACGGAAGTCATTGGAAGAATTGTTGCTCATGAGATGTCACTCAAGGATAAGTAAGAGCTTCACAACAAGTCAAGTGGTGCTTACAAAGCCTCATGTGATTCTCCTACATCATCAAGTGAGAAACAAGCCTTCAATGAATAATTGAGCCTAATGGGGAAGAACTTCAACAAGTTCTACAAGAGTAGAAGCAAGGAAAGAAGTTCCAAGTCAAGGTCCTACAATGACAAAAGATCTTCGAGTTGTGAACGAAATTGCTACAATTGTGGAAGACCCGGAAACTACTCCAATGAGTGTACGTCCCCCTACAAAAGAAGAGAAGATTCACCCAAAAGGAGAAGTAGAAGATAAGAATCATCACCAAGAGAGAGAAGGAGTAGATATGATCGTTATGAACGAAGAACATCACAGAGAAGCAAGGATTCGGAAAGGAAGGACAAGTCGTCAAAGAGCTACACAAAACGAAGACATCAAGCTCATGTTGGTGAACGGGTATCCGGCTCCGACTCCGACAATCACTCCGAGAGAAGTTATCACTCCGACTCCGAATATACTCAAGATGAAGGTGTTGCCGGTCTAGCACTTGTGTCAACCAACTCCTATGTCATATTTGACTCTTCAAATGAAGGAAATGGAAGATGCTTCATGGCTAAAGGCCCAAAGGTATCACACCCCTAGTATGTTGATTTCAATAGTGATGAAGATGATTTGCTAGGTGATGATGATTTACTTGTTGACAACTCTAGTGATGAAAACTATGATGAACTTGCTATTAATTATGCTAATCAAGATAAAATGAATGATGATGATAAGAAGGAGATTGAGCGTCTAACTAAAGAACTAAACACTCTTAAGTTAGCTCATGAAACTACCTGGGAAAATCATCAAGAGATTTTAAAGACTCATGAGAAGTTACACTTTGAAAAGCTCAACCTTGAGCAAGAGCATGGGTTCTTAAAAGCAATCAATGATGATCTTCGCAAGAAAAGTTCTTCTTACATTGCCAAGCATTTACTCTTGTCTATTTACATGCCACAAGTTAAATCTAGCAACAAGAGTACGAAAGATTCTTCTTCTAGTAGTAACAATAATCATGTTAAAACCAATATTGTTGCTTCTAGTAGTTCTCTTGATTCCACTAATGATTCTCTTAGCCAAGTTACACTTGAGAAAGAAAATAGCTTATTGAAGGGAATGATAGAGAAAGGTGTTTACAAGAGCCTTGCCGGAAGTAAGCAATTTGAGGAAATTGTATGCAAGCAAGGAAGGCACCGGAAGAATCAAGGTATTGGTTTTGAACGAAAGTTCAATGCCAATGGAGTTGAGTGGGAAGAATATCAATACCCCAAGACGAAGTTTATTCCTCAACAAGAGAAGTATGATCCTAGTTCTTTCCAAGGGACACAAGCTGAAGATGATCTTCCACCACAAGACCACAAGCAAAAAGGCAAGGACAAGCTTCAAGAGGAGATTGATGCATTTGAAGAAGCTCCTAAGGCCTTGGTCAAGTGGGTTCCCAAGACTACTACTTCATCAAGTACGACTACAACTCCAAGGATTCCCATCAAGATGATGTGGATCCAGAAGAAGAAGAACTAGAGAGTTCTTGAGGGTGACTCCGACAACATACTTAACTCATATCATTTTGGCGAGGACAAGTGCAAACAACTTCCACATCTTGCACTAGTTCAAGGAGTCACAAACCCTCTTGTTGGTAAGACAAGGGACAAGGTAACATATTGCCTTCATGGACATCATCTTGTGTGAACATCACCCTGTCTATGGATATCCTTGTTTGTTCCTTGTGGGACTAATCCGTGTAGGTATTGAAAGTGCAACTCACTGCAATGGATTGCTCCAAATGATCTACATCAACATTGAGCATCCACATCTTCAACATCTACATGAAGTCATCATCGACAAAACCCAAGGTTAGTTCATCCCTATTAGGGGGGATATCACATCTAGTGGGAGCTTTACTCTAATCAATTGAGCTAAGGAAACTCTAATGGTGTAAAAACAACAATGCTTTATGTAAAAGTGGTAACCCCACTTGTGCTTAAACGATGAGTATGACCTACGATCAAATATTCTCATTTGACTCCTAAGTCAATATACTCATATATAGATGATCTAGTCATCACCAATTGCTTGATAGATGCTAGAGCGTTTATGCATGCTTTGCCACATATTTCATTTGCCATTTTATTGTGCGAGCATGTTGATTGCATATTTTACTCATTAGAGGACATCCACTTGTTGTTTGATTGTTTGGTTTTTTCTCTTTTGCCAAGTGGATGGACAAGAATGCCTAAGAACCTCCTCTAGCTATCTATGCTTTTCTCGTCTCAAACCCTATTCATGCTACGTCACAAAGTTTGATCAAGTCAGATTCGAACCACTCTGTGTGAGGAGCACTCGGAGTCCCCGATTTGTCATAGACTTAAACTTCCAAAACCTCTCTGTGCATTTCGGTCTGACCGATCCATCCACTTCGGTCACACCGAGTTCACTGAGTTGACCTAGGTCTTCTATCTCGGTGCAACCGATTTGAACTTTTTAGTCACACCGAGTTGCAGTAACCGCTTGCGATTCTGCATCTCGGTGCCACCGAGTTGTTTCACTCGATCACACCAAGAGGGTCAGGATATATATACCCACGGGTGAGATTTTGGAAATTTCTTCAAACCTCCCCAGCCCGCATGTGTCCTGCTCTGCCGCCTTGGGTCTTCGGATCGTCTCCTTGTCGCTAGCGACCTCCCGCCACTGGTTTTCATCGCTGTCAACGGGATTCTTCCCCGCCGTTGTCGCCATAGTGAACTCCCACTGAACTAGGGTATGAGTTCGATCTTGTGTGCTAATTCCTTACTCCAATTCCTAGCACATTGCTTTTCCATGATCATTACCACGTATGAAATCAATCTATCCACTCCTTTAGGTTAGGTTTGATTCGAAAATTTACGGTTAGGTCTCCGACGAACTCATCTCGGACCGACCAAGTTGTAGAAATCGGTCCCACCGATTTGGCTTAGGCCATTGCACATGCGCTTTTCGGTCTGACCGAAAGTTGCAAATCAGTGCGACCGGATTTGATTCTCTGTGAAACCCTAGCAATCTCGGAGCCACCGAACTATGACTCGGTCTGACCGAGTTCACTAGTTTAGACTCCAATAGTTGCTTCGGAATCATCGAGTTTAACTAATCGGTAGCTCTGAAATGATTTCTGTGGAGAACTAAAACTCAGTTTTTGACTCATTTGTTTTGCAAAAACTTTGCACTTTGTGATCCTCATCTATTCTACCTCATCTATATCTATTCACAAGGTTTGCTGTCAGTTTGCTTGCCAGTATGTCTGACCAGAGTGATAGTTAGAACAAGTCAGAAGAGCAAGTGCAAATGATTGAGGGCACTAGTCCCTCAAGTAGCTATGATGAGGGCAGCAGGAGCACTCCCAGTAATTTACCCAAGGCAGCCACCAGATCAAGGAAGAAGAAAAACTCAGATTCTGAGAATGAGGACTATGTGGCTATGATACGTCTCCAACGTATCTATAATTTTTTATTGCTCCATGCTATATTATCTACTGTTTTGAATGTTTATGGGCTTTATTATACACTTTTATATCATTTTTGGGACTAACCTATTAACCCAGAGCCCAGTGCCAGTTTCTGTTTTTACCCTGTTTTAGGGTTTCGAAGAAAAGGAAAATCAAACGGAGTCCAATTGACCTGAAACTTCACGGAACTCTTTTTTGGAAGGAAAGAAGCCCAGAAGACTTGGAGTGCACGAAGGGGGCCTGCAAGGAGGCCACGAGGCAGGGGGCGCACCCACCCCCCTGGGCGCGCCCTCCACCCTCGTGGGCCCCTCGTGCCCCCCCTGACGTACTTCTTCCGCCTATATATCTCCATATACCCTAAAAACATCCGGGAGCACAATAGATCGGGAGTTCCGCCTCCAGAAGCCTCCGTAGCCACCGAAAGCCAATCTAGACCCGTTCGGGCACCCTGCCGGAGGGGGGAATCCTTCTCCGGTGGTCATCTTCATCATCCCGGTGCTCTCCATGACGAGGAGGGAGTAGTTCTCCCTCGGGGCTGAGGGTATGTACCAGTAGCTATGTGTTTGATCTCTCTCTCGTGTTCTTGAGGTGATACGATCTTGATGTATCGCGAGCTTTGCTATTATATTTTGATCCTATGATGTTTCTTCCCCCCTCTACTCTCTTGTAATGGATTGAGTTTCCCCTTTGAAGTTATCTTATCGGATTCAGTCTTTAAAGATTTGAGAACACTTGATGTATGTCTTGCCGTGTGTATCTGTGGTGACAATGGGATATCATGTGATTCACTTGATGTATGTTTCGGTGATCAACTTGCGGGTTCCGCCCATGAACCTATGCATAGGGGTTGGCACACGTTTTCGTCATGATTCTCTGGTAGAAACTTTGGGGCACTCTTTGAGGTTCTATGTGTTGGTTGAATAGATGAATCTGAGATTGTGTGATGCATATCGTATAATCATGCCCACGGATACTTGAGGTGACATTGGATTATCTAGGTGACATTAGGGTTTTGATTGATTTGTGTCTTAAGGTGTTATTCTAGTACGAACTCTAGGGTTGTTTGTGACACTTATAGGAATAGCCCAACGGATTGATTGGAAAGAATAACTTTGAGGTGGTTTCGTACCCTACCATAATCTCTTCGTTCGTTCTCCACTATTAGTGACTTTGGAGTGACTCTTTGTTGCATGTTGAGGGATAGTTATGTGATCCAATTATGTTAGTATTGTTGAGGGAACTTGCACTAGCGAAAGTATGAACCCTAGGCCTTGTTTCAACACATTGCAATACCGTTTATGCTCATTGTTATCATCAGTTACCTTGCTATTTTTATAATTTCAGATTACAAATACCTTTATCTACTATCCATATACTACTTGTTTCACCATCTCTTCGCCGAACTAGTGCACCTATACAATTTACCATTGTATTGGGTGTGTTGGGGACACAAGGGACTCTTTGTTATTTGGTTGCAGGGTTGCTTGAGAGAGACCATCTTCATCCTACGCCTCCTACGGATTGATAAACCTTAGGTCATCCACTTGAGGGAAATTTGCTGCTGTCCTACAAACCTCTGCACTTGGAGGCCCAACAACGTCTACAAGAAGAATGTTGTGTAGTAGACATCGAGCTCTTTTCTGGCGCCGTTGCCAGGGAGGTTAGCGCTTGAAGGTATATCTTTAGATCTTGCAATCGAGTCTTTTAGTTTCTTTTTTATCACTAGTTTAGTTTATAAAAGAAAATTAAAAAATGGAATTAAGTTTGCCTCATACTCTTTATATTTTTAATATATATCGTGAGCATAAGGATTCTGATAATTGTGCGCAAGTGTTAGAATAAGAATGCATTAGAATGTTTGGCACTAAATCTTTGTATGATGAGCATGATTGCAATGTTGTTAGTATGAATTCTTTGAATATACATGATGCTAATGATATGCAAAGCCACAAGCTTGGGGAAGCTATGTTTTATGAAGATGATATTTTTTGTCCCCCAAGTTTTGATGAGCAAATTTATTATGATGAAAGCATGCCTCCTATTTATGATGATTATATTGATGAAATTGGATTTGGAGTGGTCATGACTTTATTTTGTGATGAATCCACTATTCCGGAAGAGGTTCCAATTGATTATGAGAACAAAGTTGCTATCTATGATTATTATTGTGATGACTTATATGCTATAAAGAATAATGATATCCATGAAACTTGTCATCATGATTTTAGTTTTCAATTGGATTATGCCTCACATGATAATTATTTTGTTGAGTTTGCTCCCACTATTATTCATGAGAAGAATTTTGCTTGTGTGGAGAGTAGTAAATTTTCTATGCTTGTAGATCATGAAAAGAATGCTTTAGGTGCTGGTTATATTGTTGAATTCATTCATTATGCTACTGAAAATTATTATGAGGGAGGAACATATGCTTGTAGGAATTGCAATAATATCAAGTTTCCTCTCTATGTGCTTAAATTTTTGAAGTTTTCCTTGCTTTACCTTCCTATGCAAGTTGATTCTTGTTACCATAAGTTGTTTGCTCACAAAATCCCTATGCATAGGAAGTGGGTTAGAATTAAATGTGCTAGTCATATTCTTCATTATGTTCTCTTTATGTTTCAATTCTTATCTTCTATATGAGCATCATTCAAATCATCATGCCTAGCTAGGGGCTTTAAACGATAGCGCTTATTGGGAAGCAACCCAATTTTATTTTTGTTCCTTGATTTTTGTTCCTGTTTAGTAATAAATAATTCATATAGCCTCTGTTTAGATGTGGTTTTATGCTTTTAATTAGTGTTTGTGCCAAGTAGAACCTTTGGGAAGACTTGGGTGAAGTCTTTATGATCATGCTGTAAAAAACAGAAACTTTAGCGCTCACGAGAATTACTGCCATTTTTATTTGGAAAGTGATATTTAGTTAATTATTTTTTCAGATGATTAATAGATAAATTCCTCAGGTCCAGCAATTTATTTGAGAATTTTATGAGTTCCAGAAGCATACGTTTGATCCAGATTACTACAGACTGTTCTGTTTTTGACAGATTCTGTTTTTCATGTGTTGTTTACTTACTTTGATAAATCTATGGCTAGTAAAATAGTTTATAAACCATAGAGAAGTTGGAATACAGTAGTTTTAACACCAATACAAATAAATAATGAGTTAATTACAGTACCTTGAAGTGGTGATTTATTTTCTTATACTAACGGAGCTTATGAGTTTTCTGTTAAGTTTTGTGTTGTGAAGTTTTCAAGTTTTGGGTAAGGATTTGATGGACTATGGAATAAGGAGTGGCAAGAGCATAAGCTTGGGGATGCCCAAGGCACACCAAGGAAATATTCAAGGACAACCAAAAGCCTAAGCTTGGGGATGCCCCGGAATGCATCCCCTATTTCGTCTTCGTTCATCGGTAACTTTACTTGGAGCTATATTTTTATTCACCACATGATATGTGTTTTGCTTGGAGCGTCAATTTATTTTGTTAGAATTTGCTTACTGTTATTTAGAACAATGTTTTGCATATTTTATTGCAATAAAAGTGGCATTGATAGCCTTCACTATGCCTATTTTAGAAGTCTACATGTTGCTGTTTGAAAACAGAAAGTTTACCGCTGTTGCAATAATTCCCTAAAAAAAGTAAGAACGTGATAAAATCTTGAAACCTTTTGCATATTAAGCTCTGATAAATTTACTACAGTGGGAATTTTCTTTCTTAATTTTTGGAGCTAGGGAAGTATGGATGTTGCTGCATTCTTTACATATTGTCCTGTTTAGGCAGATTGCTATTATGTTTGCATTGTTTGCATATGTTTGCTTCTTTAATGATTCTATTTGAGGATAGGACTATTAAATATGCAGAGGCATTTAGTATGCAATGTTGAATAATAATTTTAGGGATTTGGTACAGTAGAGTATGATAAGGTTTTGGCAATGGTTTATACTAACTTATCTCACGAGTCCTTGTTGAGTTTTGTGTGGATGAAGCTTTTGAGATTTAGGGAGACCTTGATATGAGAGGAATGAAGGAGACATGAAAGCTCAAGCTTGGGGATGCCAAAGGCACCCCAAGATAATATTTCAAGAAGTCTCAAGCATCTAAGCTTGGGGATGCCCCGGTTGGCATCCCATCTTTCTTCTTCAACAACTATCGGTTAGTATCGGTTGATCCTAAGTTTTTTCTTCTTCACATGATGTTTTCCATTCTTAGAATGTCATTTTATTTTGCTTTTCTTGCTGTTTGAATAAATTATCAAGATCTGAAATTATTAAATAAGAGAGAGTCTTCACACAGTTGCATAATTATTCGACTACTCATTGATCTTCACTTATATCTTTCGGAGTAGTTTGTCGTTTGCTCTAGTGCTTCACTTATATATTTTAGAGCATGATGGTAGTTTTATTTTGAAGAAATAGATGAACTCTCATGCTTCACTTAGATTATTTTGAGAGTCTCAAACATCATGGTAATGTGCTTAAACCTAATATGATGGGTATTCAAGATTAATAATAAAACTTTCTTATGAGTGTATTGAATACTAAGAGAAGTTTGATGCTTGATGATTGTTTTGAGATATGGAGGTAATAATATCAAAGTCGTGCTAGTTGAGTAGTTGTGAATTTGAGGAATACTTGTGTTGAAGTTTGCAAGTCCCATAGCATGCACGTATGGTAAACGTTGTGTAACAAATTTGAAACATGAGGTGTTATTTGATTGTCCTCCTTATGAGTGGCGGTCGGGGACGAGCGATGGTCTTTTCCTACCAATCTATCCCCCTAGGAGCATGCGCGTAGTGCCGAGGTTTGTGATGACTTGTAGATTTTTGCAATAAGTATGTGAGTTCTTTATGAATAATGTTGAGTCCATGGATTATACGCACTCTCACCCTTCCATCCTTGCTAGCCTCTTCGGTACCGTGCATTGCCCTTTCTCACATTGAGAGTTGGCGCAAACTTCGCCGGTGCATCCAAACCCCGTGATATGATACGCTCTATCACACATAAACCTCCTTATATCTTCCTCAAAACAGCCACCATACCTACCTATTATGGCATTTCCATAGCCATTCCGAGATATATTTCCATGCAACTTTCCATCATTCCGTTCATCATGACACATTCATCATTGTCATATTGCTTAGCATGATCATGTAGTTGACATAGTATTTGTGGCAAAGCCACCGTTCATAATTCTTTCATACATGTCACTCTTGGTTCATTGCATATCCCGGTACACCGCCGGAGGCATTCATATAGAGTCATCTTTGTTCTAGTATCAAGTTGTAATCATTGAGTTGTAAATAAATAGAAGTGTGATTATCATCATTATTAGAGCATTGTCCCAAGTGAGGAATAAAAAAAGAGAAAGGCCATAAAAAAGAGAAGGCCCAAAGAAAAGAGAAAGGCCATAAAAAAAGAGAAGGCCCAAAAAAATGAGAGAAAAAGAGAGAAGGGACAATGTTACTATCCTTTTACCACACTTGTGCTTCAAAGTAGCACCATGATCTTCATAGTAGAGAGTATCTCATGTTATCACTTTCATATACTAGTGGGAATTTTTCCTTATAGAACTTAGCTTGTATATTCCAACAATGGGCCTCCTCAAGTGCCCTAGGTCTTCATGAGCAAGCAAGTTGGATGCACACCCACTTAGTTTCTTTTGTTGAGCTTTCATACATTTATAGCTCTAGGGCATCCGTTGCATGGCAATCCCTACTCCTTGCATTAACATCAATCGATGGGCATCTCCATAGCCCATTGATTAGCCTCGTTGATGTGAGACTTTCTCCTTTTTGTCTTCTCCACATAACCCCCTCATTATTCTATTCCACCCATAGTGCTATACCCATGGCTCGCGCTCATGTATTGCGTGAAAGTTTATAGGTTTGAGATTACTAAAGTATGAAACAATTGCTTGGCTTGTTATTGGGGTTGTGCATGATGAGAGCATTCTTGTGTGATCAAAATGGAGCATGACTAAAATATATGATTTTGTAGGGATGAACTTTCTTTGTCCATGTTATTTTGAGAAGACATAATTGCTTAGTTAGTATGCTTGAAGTATTATCATTTTTATGTCAATATGAACTTTTGTCTTGAATCTTTTGGATCTGAATATTCATACCACAATTAAGAAGAATTACATTGAAATTATGCCAACTAGAATTCCACATCAAAAATTCTTTCTTTTATCATTTACCTACTCGAGGACGAGCAGGAATTAAGCTTGGGGATGCTGATACGTCTCCAACGTATCTATAATTTTTTATTGATCCATGCTATATTATCTATTGTTTTGAATGTTTATGGGCTTTATTATACACTTTTATATCATTTTTGGGACTAACCTATTAACCCAGAGCCCAGTGCCAGTTTCTATTTTTACCCTGTTTTAGGGTTTTGAAGAAAAGGAAAATCAAACGGAGTCCAATTGACCTGAAACTTCACGGAACTCTTTTTTGGAAGGAAAGAAGCCTAGAAGACTTGGAGTGCATGTCGGGGGACCTGCGAGGAGGCCACGAGGCAGGGTGGCGCGCCCACCCCCCTGGGCGCTCCCTCCACCCTCGTGGGCCCCTCGTGGCCCCCCCTGGTGTACTTCTTCCGCCTATATATCTCCATATACCCTAAAAACATCTGGGAGCACAATAGATCGGGAGTTCCGTCGCCAGAAGCCTCCGTAGCCACCGAAAGCCAATCTAGACCCGTTCCGGCACCCTGCCGAAGGGGGGAATCCTTCTCCGGTGGTCATCTTCATCATCCCGGTGCTCTCCATGACGAGGAGGGAGTAGTTCTCCCTCGGGGCTGAGGGTATGTACCAGTAGCTATGTGTTTGATCTCTCTCTCTCTCTCGTGTTCTTGAGGTGATACGATCTTGATGTATCGCGAGCTTTGCTATTACATTTGGATCCTATGATGTTTCTTCCCCCCTCTACTCTCTTGTAATGGATTGAGTTTCCCCTTTGAAGTTATCTTATCGGATTGAGTCTTTAAAGATTTGAGAACACTTTATGTATGTCTTGCTGTGCGTATCTGTGATGACAATGGGATATCACGTGATTCACTTGATGTATGTTTTGGTGATCAACTTGTGAGTTCCGCCCATGAACCAATGCATAGGGGTTGGCACACGTTTTCGTCGTGATTCTCCGGTAGAATCTTTGGGGCACTCTTTGAAGTTCTATGTGTTGGTTGAATAGATGAATCTGAGATTGTGTGATGCATATTGTATAATCATGCCCACCGATACTTGAGGTGACATTAGAGTATCTAGGTGACATTAGGGTTTTGATTGATTTGTCTCTTAAGGTGTTATTCTAGTACGAACTCTAGGGCTGTTTGTGACACTTATAGCAATAGCACAATGGATTGATTGGAAAGAATAACTTTGAGGTGGTTTCGTACCCTACCATAATATCTTCGTTCGTTCTCCGCTATTAGTGACTTTGGAGTGACTCTTTGTTGCATATTGAGGGATAGTTATGTGATCCAATTATGTTAGTATTGTAGGGAACTTTCACTAGGGAAAGTATGAACCCTAGGCCTTGTTTCAACACATTGCAATACCGTTACGCTCACTTTTATCATTAGTTACCTTGCTGTTTTTATAATTTCAGATTACAAATACCTTTATCTACTATCCATATACTACTTGTTTCACCATCTCTTCGTCGAACTAGTGCACCTATACAATTTACCATTGTATTGGGTGTGTTGGGGACACAAGAGACTCTTTGTTATTTGGTTGCAGGGTTGCTTGAGAGAGATCATCTTCATCCTATGCCTCCTACGGACTGATAAACCTTAGGTTATCCACTTGGGGGAAATTTGCTGTAGTCCTACAAACCTCTGCACTTGGAGGCCCAACAACGTCTACAAGAAGAAGGTTGTGTAGTAGACATCAGGCTACACAGGAGGAAGTTAGCTCCAAAAAGAAAGTGTTGGAGAAATAATATGGTACTACCGCAACAACAAAGCCTGGACTGCATAAGAAGACCCCTGCCAAGAGGGTGCCAACCTTAAAGGTCAGGGCCTCAACTGCTGAAATTCCTAAGCCAACTGAAGAGGCTGCTGGAGAGTGTAAGAAAAGGAAAGAGAGGGTCAAGAAGACCACTGCCAGAGTCATTGGTAGATCCTCTATAATGAGAGATCCAGAAGAAGATGAAGAGGAAGAGGATGTTGCACTAGCACCCAAGTCCCAGAAGCTTATGGGGGATGACATTAAGTCAGGGGCTGCCACTTCAAAGCCCAAGACTGCCCCCAAGGCTGCTGCTCAAACTCAGAAGCCTTCTAAGCCCAAGAGAAGCACTAGGAACATCCTAGCTGAAGAGAAGAACAAGGCCCTAGTGTGTCGGTGAGAACGACACCTATGGGATCACAGGAAATCCCTTCTACGGTTCGCGGGCGCGGGGCTGTGGAAAGAGCGGGTTTAGAAGATCAACACGGGGGAGTTTATCCAGGTTCAGGCCGCAAGTGATGCGTAATACCCTACTCCTGCTGGTTTGTGTTTATCTAGTGTTCTTGGACTAGCTACAAAGCGTGCAGGGTCCAAAAAGTCCAAATCCTCTCACAGTACGCCGCGGGCCTCCTTTTATAGTCAAAGGGGCTGCCAAAGTGGCACATAGGAGGTGGAAAGTTGTACATTAGTCGAGTTTATCGCCTGACATTACGGGACAAAACGCATTAAATGCGCTACTTAGGTGTCCTCTTGCTTTATCTGGGACGACTGCAAAGCCCGTCCCATTCGTTGCCGCTTCACCTTGCTCCGACACGCGTCCAGGCCAACGAGGCATGCAGCGCCATGTAGGCTGGCAGGCTGCTGGGCTCGCGTGGTGGCAGGGTCTTCATGAATATCTGCATGCCACCACTTAGGTGCTTGACTAGTTGGCTTAGGAGCCACGTACTGCCACGTGGATACCTGATTGGTTGGTAGGTCGGCCGCTGAGCTGGGGTGGCGACGGGGTGGCAGGGCCTTGTCGCGGTCTTGCTGATCTTCCTAGCAAGGGTCTTGCTGGAGCCTTGTGGGCGTCCTCGGCAAGAGTCTTGCCAGGGCCTTGTGGGTATCTTTGGCAGGAGCCTTGCCGGGGCTTCATGGGCATCCTCGGCAAGGAGCCTTGCTGTTGTCTTGTTTCTTGGTTCCTATCTAGGCCTCGTAGGCCCTTTGTCTTCACAAAGGTCTGCATGCCACCATGGAGGCGCCTCCCGAGCCTTGGTTCCGATTTGGTTGACGGTGTCGGAACTCTTAGGATCAAGGGTTGCGGCTCTGCTGGTGTTGGGCAAGTTTCCCTGGCAAGACTCTTGCCGGGGCTACACAAGCTCCCTCCGGCAAGGATCTTGCTGGGGAAAGCCCACCTTGTCCCTCTGCTTCTCGTGCCTTCGGCTTGGCGCTGCTCTGGTAGTCTTGGGTCTTCGCTTCCTCTGCTCCGCCAAGCGTGGCCGCAGGCGTGTGGCTGTGATTGCCCGCGCACAAGTAAAGGGGTACAAAAAGGACCCCTACTTTTGTACACTGACAAGAGCCCCCGGGCCTGGGTCACATATAAGCGTGGAGCATTATTGGGCCAGGCCCAGAACGGTGGGCGGGCGCGTGGGCGGCGGAGTTTTACCGCAGTAACTCCCTGCCAGTTGCGCTTCCCCACAACCTGCGTTGAACGCGTGACGTGGGGGTCGTGAGTGGGGCGGTTGCTGCATGCCTGTGTCACATCATGGTAAATGGTAAAGAGGCGGCCCGCGCCTTCCCCATAAAAAAAGGAGAAATCGCAGGCGCACTGCTCATTTACCCCCTGTGCCTCCTCCAATCTCGGAACCGCCGCTCCCTTCTTCTTCCTCAAGCTTTTGCCTTTTCTCGCCGCCGCCGCGCCCTCACTGCCCTTAATCCTCCATCCCCTCTCAGTTGCCATGGCTCCCAAGACAGGCAAGGGCAAAGGGGTGGCCAAGGACGTAGGGGAGAAAAAGGCACCGGAGAGCGAGTTGGCGGTGCTGCGGACGCAGCACGCCTATTTCCCCCGATGGTCAATGCGGTCCACCTCAGGGACTACTTCAAGCCCCTGTGGGGGGGGGAGACGACGGGGCACCCTACTACACACATCATCCCTGCCGATTTCGCCGAGGCCAGCCCAGATCGGTACCCCTTCTTTGTTGATTACTTTTCTTGCAGGCTCTGCCCCCTTTCTCTGATTTCTTCAATGACAATATGCACACCTATGGCTTTCACCTCCTCGACTTTGCGCCAAATGTCATGGTGTGCATGGCCCTCTTCGCCCATCTCTGCGAGGGCTTTGCCGGAGTCCTCCCCAGCACGGCGCTCTTCCGCCACTACTTCTATCCTCGCATCCAGCCAGGGGATGCCATTTCTGGGTGCATCACCTAGATCCCGAGGACCCAAGAGAAGGGCACGTACCCGGAGGGTGCCCAGAAGGAGAGGTGGGACGAGTGGCGGGGCCTGTGGCTCTGGATCAAGGAGGAGGATCCACAGGAGTTCTGCCAAGTTCGTCAGAGCCCGCCGACCCGCCGCAAGGACTGGAGCGACCTTGATGTCTACGACAAGAAGATCACAGTTGCCACCACCAAGATTCATCGCCTCACCATGGCCGGGCTCACCCGTCAGATGATTGGGGCTGATTTCATTCGTCGCTGAATCGCTCCGCTGCACAACAAGGGGGAGGCCGGCCTGGGACTTCAGGAATGCGACTGATGTCATGAGGCTTCGGCATGGCCTGAAGCAAAGCTTCATGGTGCTGGGGCATGCCCATTTTTGCCAGAGGCTCTTCCAGCTCAACATGGACGACGACGGCAAGACTGAGAGGACCGGCAGGGCCGCGAAGGCCGGCAAGGCCGTCAAGGGGCCCCTGTTTGGGTTGCCGGCGGGGGTGGTCCCGCTGAGCAACAACTCGCCAGTCCGCCATCATCACCATGATGCCAGACTTCTACGCGCACGGCCTCGACCCGGACTGGGCCGAGTCGCCAGTAGAGCAAGTGCAGGAGTTTTTCGACAACTTGTCGGAGGGCTATGTCCGCGACAAGCCGCTGCTCATCCGCGACACCACCAAGGAGGAACTAGACTACATCGCCGCCAGGGCGGCAGAAGCGGTGGTTGCCAAGGAGGCCGGCAACGCCGGCGCTGTGGAGGACAAGGTCGACGTGGCCGCGGAGGAGAAGGAGCTCACCCAGTGGGCGGAGTCTGCCGAGGAGGCCAGCGGCGCCGGGGCCGGGGCCACCCTTACTGAAGATGCGGGCAACGAGTCGCCCGAAGAGGAAGCCGAGGCGGGCGACCCTCCGTCCACGGGGAAGAAACGCGTCCTGCGGCGGGCCAGCTCCAGCGAGCCGGTCTGGCCCGGCGGGCCCGCGTGGCGGCAACCGGCTCAGGAGTAGCTCGTGCGCCAAATGAGGGCGATGAAGGCTGCGGCAGTGAAGAAGACGGTGACTGGCTCCTCCTCGTCCAAGCGATGCTGGACCCCATCTCCTTCTCCCCCTACCTCGTACAACACCCTGGAGGCCGAACTCGACCTTGGATCTTTTAGCCCGAAGAGTAAAAGGAAGCCAGTGGAGGAGGAGGTGGAGGACGAGTAAGTATTTCGCCCCCCGTCATCTCCTAAACTTACGCCCGTGTTATCCTCTTTTGATTTGATGTTATCTTCACAGGGACACGAAGACGCTGGCCAGAGGGTGGCAAAGAGGGTCAGGGCCTCGACGGGCGACAAGCCCCTGGCGGGTACTTCGCATACGCCGGTGTTGGGGGAGAGCAGCCCGAACAACAGCCCCCGACGTAGCCCTCGCTTCATCCGCCAGCATGAGTTCATCACTCACTTCTTCACTGATGAGCATCGGGGTGTGAATTCTTGATGCTGACCTTGCCAGATTTGCAGGAGAAGAACGGCAGTAGGAGGAGCCGCCGAGGGCCACTCCCAACACGCCGCCCCCCTCGACTACACCGCCCAGAGGGGCATCCTCGGCAAGGGCATCCACCCCGAGCCCACGCGCATGGAGGAGGAGGAGGCGAGCTTGGGTGCCGGTGGTTCTGCCCTGGGAACGAATGTTGGCGGGGAGGGTGCCACTTCTTCCCAGCCCGGTGCGGGTAAGTTATTTGCTTCCCGTCCCTGTTCTTTCTTCTTCTTTTCGAACCTTGGTCTTGGCTCCGTCTCATTCCCTTTCTTGGTATCCACACCCTTCCTCGGTGGACCGGGAGGATATTGACACCGTCATCGGGCAGGTCGCTAAGGACGCCGAGGTTGAGGCCAACAAGATTGCCGCTGAGGAGGCCGCCAAGACCGCCGCTAAGGAGGCCGCCAAGCGGCTTGCCGGGGAGGCCGGCAAGGCCGCTGCCAAGGAGGCCGACAAGGGGCCTGCCGTGGGGGCGGCAAGGCCGCTGCCAAGCAGGCCGGCAAGGGTGCTGCCGAGGAGGCCGGCAAGGGGCCTGCCGCGGAGGGGGTGGTTGACGACCAACGTTCCTCCTCTGCCGCCCCTGGCCCGGGCAAGTACTTGAAGGTGGGCGACGACTTGTTCGTCCACCTCCCAGGGACGACGAGCACCAGAGCGCCAACCGAGGGGGAGGTGTGTGATGATGAAGTGCTCACCTCCGCCGGGCTCCAGGTTGTTGATGAACCGAGCGCGGGCGGCGGCGGTTCCCAGGAGGAGCAGCTCCTCCGAGCCATAAGCGCCAACTTCTAGAGGCTCCAGGCGCTCCACCGAGCCCGCCAAGACAAGGTAAAATCCAGGATGGCGGCAGTGGACAAGGTGGAGGAGGCTTTTGAGGAGCGCGTCGCTGAGACGCAGGTCTGGTTCGGCGAGGCCAGGGATGAATTGAGGGCTGCATAGGGTGAGCTAGAGGAGCACAAGCAGGATCTCATCCTGAAGCAGGCCGATATTGAGAAGGCCCAGGAGGTGGCGAAGAATCAACACGCCACAGACGAAGCCGCCCGGCAACAGCAGCAGGCCCTACTGAACTCCCAGGAGCAGGACCTTGCCGCCCGTGATAAGGCGCTTGCCGCCACGCTCCGTGGCAAGGACGAGGAGGTCGAGAAGCTTGTCGTACAGTGGACCCTAGAGCTGGAGCAAAGGCACAAAGAGGCACTCAATGCTCAGGCCCTGGTCCATGCGGACAAGGTGAAGGAGCTGGAGCTGGAGCGGGAGGAGCTGAAGAAGGTGGCCTCGGAGCTGACGAAGGAGAGGAACACGGCCAACCCCACTCTGGCGGATGCGCAGGTCACCATCTCCCACAAGGACAAGCTGCTCACCGAGGCCAACGACTCCATTGACGATCTAAAGTTAAAGTTGGATGGCTTGGAGGGGAAGCTTTCAGAGGCCGGGGCTCGTGAAGAGACCCTGAACAAGGTCCTGGAGGACGAGAAGTAGCTGCAGAGGAATGACGCCGCCGAGCACAAGGAGTACGCGGAGGGCGCAAACCTCTGGATCAGCCGCCTCGTCGACGTCGCCGGCTGGATCACCACGAAGCTAGCTGCCATGGGGATACCGAATGTCAGGTACTCCCAGGAGCCGAACGTGAGCCCCAACGCCAGACTGACCCTCTTCTTCGAGGGCATCCTGAGGCCTTGGAGCGACTCCGCTCCAATCGAGCAGCATATCTGGCCAACGAGTCACAGAGGCATTGTCAGGGCGCCCTGACCAAGGTACTCACCAAGGTGGCGTTCTAGAACCCCGGCGTCGACTTCGTCGATGCGCTGGAGAGCTTGCCGGAAGGGACAGACCTCGCGGTGCTCAGAGAGCGTATCGAGCCCATCATCAGCTGCGTCAACAGAGTCTAGAGAGTGGAGGGCCAGCGCCGGGACTAGCCACCCTGTTTGTCGTTGCCGCTGCGAGTTCATGACCAATACAATTTTTTATCTTAAGTTAGAACCGCAGCAATCATTGATGTAATATAACTCTGCAGTACTTTAAGATTAAACATGCTATCTTCCTGTATTGATCTTTCTTTGTACGTATACACCCTACGCCCGGTAGGATAGGTTCGCCGGCGCGGAAACCCATGCTATGGCGCTTTGAGAACGGATCCTTAGCAGCCTGCGAGGGAGCGCTTGCTGCCAGACAAACCATCTTGCCGCTCTCAGCGCGGCCGCTTGAACTGTTGAGCGGACTCGAAACAGAACAAGGACGTTGCTAATAGCGGGCATGTCACCTCGCTGTTCTCAGCGCGGTCGCTCAAACTATTGAGCGGACTCGAAATAGAACAAGGGCGTTGCCAATGGTGGAAGGGTCCCATTGCGTGCAGGTTTTCCGTACAAAGAGCAAGATCTTTTGAGGAGAATAACCTTATATTAAGAAGAAATACTTAAGGTTGTGCGTGACTTAGCTTTTTGCGACCACGGGGACGGTCGTTGCGGCTGCGGACAGCACCAGAGCGCGGCTGATTGACATCGCCTTCTCCTCTCGAGCCATCGTGACGAAGGAATCGATAAGTTGACTCCAAAACCGGATTTTCACAGCTTGCACCCCCTACCTAGTGCGCCAAAGATGTCGGTGAGAACGACACCTGTGGGATCGCATGGAATCCCTTCTACGGTTGGCGGGCATGGGGCTGTGGAAAGAGCGGGTTTAGAAGATAAACACAGGGGAGTTTATCCAGGTTCAGGCCGCAAGTGATGCGTAATACCCTACTCCTGCTGGTTTGTGTTTCTCTGGTGTTCTTGGACTAGCTACAAAGCGTGCAGGGTCCAAAAAGTCTGAATCCTCTCACAGTACACTGTGGGCATCCTTTTATAGTCAAAGGGGCTACCAAAGTGGCACACGGGAGGTGGAAAGTTAACAGTAGTCGGGTTTATCGCCTGCAATTACGGGACACAATGCATTAAATGCGCTACTTAGGTGTCCTCTTGCTTTATCTGGGACGGCCACGAAGCCCGTCCCATCCGTCGCCGCTTCACCTTGCTCCGACACACGTCCAGGCCAACGAGGCATGCAGCGCCATGTAGGCTGGCGTGGTGGCAGGGTCTTCCCGAAGATCTGCATGCCACCATGTAGGTGGTTGACTAGTTGGCTTAGGATCCACGTACTGCCACGTGCGTACCTGCTTAGTTGGTGGGTCGGCCGCTGAGCTGGGGTGGCGACGGGGCGGCAAGGGACCCTTGCCGGGGCCTTCTGGGCGCCCTCGGCAAGAGTCTTGCTGGGGCCTCGTGGGTATCTTTGGCAGGAGCCTTGTCGGGGCCTCGTGGGCATCCTCAGCAAGGAGCCTTGATGTTGTCTTGTTTCTTGGTTCCTATCTAGGCCTCGCAGGCTCTTTGTCTTCACAAAGGTATACATGCCACCATGGAGGCGCCTCCCAAGCCTTGGTTCGGATGTGGTTGACGGTGTCGGAACTCTTAGGCTCAAGAGTGGCGGCTCTGCTGGTGTTGGGCAAGTTGCCCCGGCAAGACTCTTGCCGAGGCTACGCAAGCTCCCCCCGGCAAGGCTCTTGCCGGGGAAAGCCCACCTTGTCCCTCTGCTTCTCGCGCCTTCGGCTTGGCGCTGCTCTGGTAGTCGTGGGTCTTCGCTTCCTCTGCTCCTCCAAGCGTGGCCGCAGGCGTGTGGCTGTGACTGCCCGCGCACAACTAAAGGGGTACAAAAAGGACCCCTACTTTTGTACATCGACACAGTGCCTGAAGTTTAAGAAGACGATGCAGAAGCCCAAGTGCTGAGGAAACTGAAACCAAAGATTCCATAACACAATGACACTCATCCAGTGGCTGAAGATATGAACATCACGAAGGATGCATGACTGAGACTTTGGAGACAGTCTGATCCATATGATGTGAGGAGGAGGACTGCAGTGGACTATAGGTTCCACACAAAGGAACAACAGGATTTCTATGATACCATTATGTTTGACAAGAAGCCTATAGTCTGTGATATGAAATGGGTTGATTGGGAATTCATTGATGAGAATGAAGACTATTTTCCTGGTGTACATGAGAGCTTCAAATCATGTGGTGTTGACAAGTTTGTGGGACATAAACTTACCAAATGGAATGATGAGCTCATTATGCAGTTCTATTCTACAGCTCATTTCTATCCAGATGGTAGAATTATTTGGATGTCTGAGGGTACAAGGTACCAGTCAACTGTTGATGAGTGGGCCAAGTTGATCAATGCCCCAGAAGAGCACGAGGATGATTTGGATGTTTATGCCAAGAAAAATAAAGATCACAATTCTATGGCAAACATGTACAAGGAGATCCCAGACAAAGCTTTGGAGACACACAAGCTTGGATCTGTGCATTATTTGTTGTCTGGTCTACCTACAATCAACACAATCTTGAGGCTTACTCTGTTACCCAAATCTTGAGATCACAAGATGATCAGAGGCCATTCAATCAACCTGCTGCAGATATTTGATGTTCCTAAAAAATTCAAGGTCATGAGTCTGATTGTTGAGACAATCAAGAGGACTGCTGCAGATCAGAAAAGATCTTGTGGGTATGCTCCACACATTCAGGTGTTCATCAACTCCAAGATGGGCACAAACACTTACTTGTTGGACAAGGAGCATTTACCTTTGCACCCAGAATTTGAGGATAACACAGTTGTGATGAATGAGGATGATCCTTCATTAGTGCAAGCACAAGAGAAGAGGGCAAAGGCAAAGGCAGAAAAGGCTGCAAGGATGCCAAGTGTTGAGGAGGCATCTCAAGTGTTCTTAAAGAGCAAACAAGATCAGTTAGGTTATCTGATTCAGGCAACTTTGAGGAATGAGAAGGGCTTGGCCATCCTGACTCACAATCAGGAGAGCTTGGAGAGGATCGTTGAGACCAAATTTTATGATCTTGATCTGAAAATGGCTGAGATACGGACTACAGTCGAGCAGCCACAGGAGGAAGCAGAGGAGAAGAAAGGGAAGGCAACTACGGATGCTTTTCAGCGAGTGCCAAGAGGTCAGAGGTCAGCTGCAGTGCCAGTGCCAGATAAAAGATCTACTTCATCTGCACCAGCAGCCACAGCTTCAGTGCCACCTCCAGCAACTACTCCACCAACTCCAACAACATCTACTAATGCCTTCGTCCTTGGAGCTCTCTCTACACCACCTCCCAAAGACCAAGCCTGAGAGACGCATATCACTATGCATTTTCAAAATTTTTGGTAACTTGTTGCCAAAGGGGGAGAAATGTATAGATCATAGGCTTTGAGAGAGAGTTTTTTGCTTCTTTGTCTCTCTTGCTATTTGGTTGAATGTTTGTGTGTGCTCGGTTGATACTTTTTTTGTCTGTGTGAGATACTTATATGATCATGTGTTTGATCATATCATACTTTAATGTTTGCTTGGATGATATTATCTTTTATATCCCTATATGATCATTCACTTTGCTTGGTGATGAGTACATGTTTTAATTCCTATCATTTTGAGCGCTCCACCAAGATGTATGTGACATGGAAGAGTAACCCATGATCCTAATCGATTGTGCATTTGCATTCAAAAGCAAATTTTAAATAATGCACAAATTTAGGGGGAGCTCTTCCTTATCACATACTTCTCAAAGAGACGATGTATTTAAATCTTATTATCATTTGTCGAAGCTTTGATCTATATGTTGTCATCAATTACCAAAAAGGGGGAGACTGAAAGTGCAACTATCCTTGGGTGGTTTTGGTAATTACTAACAACATATAGCTCATTGAACTAATACTATTTCAAGATGATCATTTCAGAAAGTTCAATGATTGGCATGGCATGGATTAGGAATGTCGACCCCTCAAAATGCTAAGGACACACATTGGCTCAAGCTCAAGACTCTACATTTTCATTTTAGTGATCCAAGATCACATTGAGTCCATAGGAAAAGCCAATACTATTAAAAGGGGATGAGGTGTTGCTTAATGGCTTACTTGCTCAAAATGCTTAGTGATATGCTCCAAAAACCCTCAACCACTTTATCATATCCACATATTTCCCAAAACAAAAGTCAAACTCGGCCCCACCAAAATGTTCTATCCGGCGCCACCAAGTTCACTTGACATAGCCACTGCCAGAAACCCTAGTCATTTCGGTCTCACTGATAGGGATCTCGGTCTCACCGAGATGGGACTGCAAACCTCTGTTTCCCTTCATAACATTTCGGCCCAACCGAGACGAGCGATTGGTCCCACCGAGTTCGCAATGCAAACTCTTTGTTTCCCTTTCATAACATTTCGGTCTCACCAAAATGAGCGAATCGGTCCCACTGAGTTTGCCTGAACAACTCTCTGATTAGCTTATTACCAAATTCGGTCCTACTGAGTTTGTGTAATTGGTCTCATCGAGATTACGTTATGCCCTAACCCTAATGGAATTGGTCCCACCGAGTTGACATGTCGGTCCCACCGAAAAGCCTAACGTTCACATTTTGAACTGAATCGGTCTGACCGAGTTTTCTGATTCGGTCCCACCGAGTTTGGTAAATTGTGTGTAACGGTTAGATTTTGTGTGGAGGTTATATATACCCCTCCACCCTTCCTTCAATAGTAAGGAGAGCCATCAGAAACGTGCCTACACTTCCAGCATACATTTTCTAAGAAAGAACCACCTACTCATGTGTTGAGACCAAGATATTCCATTCCAACCATATGAATCTTGATCTCTAGCCTTCCCCAAGTTGCTTTCCACTCAAATCATCTTTCCACCAAATCCAAAATCTGTGAGAGAGTTGAGTGTTGGGGAGACTATCATTAGAAGCACAAGAGCAAGGAGTTCATCATCAACACACCATTTATTACCTTTTGGAGAGTGGTGTCTCCTAGATTGGTTAGGTGTCACTTGGGAGCCTCCGTCAAGATTGTGGAGTTGAACCAAGGAGTTTGTACGGGGAAGGAGATCGCCTACTTCATGAAGATCTACCCCAGTGAGGCAAGTCCTTCGTGGGAAATGGCCATGGTGGGATAGACAAGGTTGCTTCTTCGTGGACCCTTCGTGGGTGGAGCCCTCCGTGGACTCACGCAACCGTTACCCTTCGTGGGTTGAAGTCTCCATCAACGTGGATGTACGATAGCACCACCTATCGGAACCACGCCAAAAATCTCTGTGTCTACATTGCGTTTGCTCCCTCCAAACTCCTCCCTTTACCTTCATATGCAATGTTTTACATTATGCTGCTATACTCTTAGACTTGCATGTGTAGGTTGATTGTTTGACTTGTTCTAACTGGCTAAAATCCACCAAGACTTGAAATTGGGAAAAGGCTAGATTTTTATTAAGTCAAGTAGTCTAATCACCCCCCCTCTAGACATACTTCCAATCCTACACCATGATGCCAATTTAAATTATGCTTATGGAGATGAACTTGCTATAGTTCCTTATGTTAAGAATGAAATTATTGCTATTGCACCCACACATGATAGTCCTATTATCTTTTTGAATTCTCGAAACTACACTATATCGGAGAAAGTTGCACTTATTAAGGATTACATTGATGGGTTGCATTCTACCATTACACATGATGATTTTGATGAATATAATATGCATGTGCTTGCCGCTCCTGTTGGGGAACGCAGTAATTTCAAAAAAATTCCTATGCACACGCAAGATCATGGTGATGCATAGTAACGAGAGGGAAGAGTGTTGTCCATGTACCCTCGTAGACCGTAACCGGAAGCGTTATGACAAGGTGGTTGATGTAGTCGTACGTCTTCATGATCGACCGATCTAGCACCGAAGGTACGACATCTCCGTGATCTGCACACATTCGGCTCGGTGACATCCCGTGAACTCACGATCCAGTAGAGCTTCGAGGGAGAGCTTCATCAGCATGAAGGCATGATGACGGTGATGATGTTGCCACCGGAACAGGGCTTCGCCTAAGCACCGCTATGATATTACAGAGGTGGATTATGGTGGAGGGGGCACCGCACACGGCTAAGAGATCAATGATCAACTTGTGTGTCTATGGGGTGCCTCCTCCCCCGTATATAAAGGAGTGGAGGAGGGGAGGGGCCGGCCCTCTCTATGTCGCGCCCTAGGGGAGTCCTACTCCCACCGGGAGTAGGATTCCCCCTTCCATGTAGTAGGAGTAGGAGAGAAGGAAGGGGAGGAGAGGAGAAAGGAAAGGGGGGCCGGCCCCCTCCCAATTCGGATTGGGCTAGGGGGGCACGCCTCCCACCTTTTCCTTCCCTCTCCTCTTTTCCACTAAGGCCCAATAAGGCCCATATATTCCCCGAGGGGTACCGGCAACCTCCTGGTACTCCGAAAAATGCCCGAACTCATCCGGAACCATTCAAATGTCCAAACATAGGCTTCCAATATATCGATCTTTATGTCTCGACCATTTCGAGACTCCTCGTCATGTCTGTGATCAAATCCGGGACTACGAACTACCTTCGGTACATCAAAACACATAAACTCGTAATACTGATCGTCACCGAACGTTAAGCGTGCGGACCCTACGGGTTCGAGAACTATGTAGACATAACCGAGACATGTCTCCGGTCAATAACCAATAGCGGAACCTGGATGCTCATATTGGTTCCTACATATTCTACGAAGATCTTTATCGGTCAACTAAACGATCATCGTGCTAAGCTAACAGATGGGTCAAGTCAATCACATCATTCTCTAATGATGTGATCTCGTTAATCAAATGACAACTCATGTCTATGGTTAGGAAACATAACCATCATTGATTCAACGAGCTAGTTAGAGGCAAACTAGTGACACTCTGTTTGTCTATGTATTCACACATGTACTAAGTTTTTGGTTAATACAATTCTAGCATGAATAATAAACATTTATCATGATATAAGGAAATATAAATAATAACTTCATTATTGCCTCTAGGGCATATTTCCTTCAGCTCCTACTTGCAATTGTTATGAGAGAGGAACTATATCTCCACCTCTCTATGTTTCCAACACGATAAAATTGCAAGAAACTGCTTATGCTATATATTGGCCTTTACTTGATGTGCATGAATTGTTCTTGTATGACATTCCAATGCATAGGAAGAGAGTTAGACTTCGTCATTGCTTGATATATGTTGCTTTATGCTCATTACTAAATGCCAAATCATTGTTAATTAAAATTTGCTTTGATATACCTTGGGATTCAGGTGGATTCATTACTTGAGCACTTTATGCCTAGTTTAATGGATTTAAAGAAAGCGCTGCCAGGGAGATAACCCGGAAGTTTTAGAGAGTTATTTATTTCTGTTGAGTGCTTTTATAAAGTTTAAAAACAAAAAATATAGAGGGGAACTTAAAAACCTTTTCACAAAAGAGAAGCGATTGGAAGTTATGCATTGGAGAAGTGAGGGTCGACCTCGAACACTTGTGTTCATGCTCATGGCAACAATGTAGAATTTTTCATGAATATTCTCACAAAAATAATTATCCCCTTGTACAATTCCATTGTATTATAAAAATAATGTGCCAAGATTTGCCTTTAGGATGATTAGATTGCTTGTTGGTTTGTGCGGTGCAAAACAGAAACTTTGGATGTAGTGCTCGATTTTACATTTTTTACTGGAACATCAAATTGTTCTGAAACGTTTTGCATTGTCTTTCTATACAAAATGTTTATTTTTCCTAATTTTTTCAGAATTGTTGGGGTACCAGAGGTATGGTTAATGTTAAGATTACTACAGACTGTCCTGTTTAAGACAGATTCTGTTTTTGATGCACTGTTTTGCTCGTTTTGATGAAACTATCGATTTTATCGGTGGTATAAGCCATGGAAAAGTTATATTACAGTAGATACAATGCAAAAAAAATATGAATTGGTTTGCAACAGTACTTAGAGTAGTGATTTGCTTTATTATACTAACGGATCTTACCGAACATTCTGTTGAGTTTTGTGTGGATGAAGTGATCAAAGATCGAGGAGGTTTCGATATGAGGAGAATGAGGAGAGGCAAGAGTTCAAGCTTGGGGATTCCCAAGGCACTCCAAGTAAATATTCAAGGATACTCAAGCGTCTAAGCTTGGGGATGCCCCGGAAGGCATCCCATCTTTCTTCAACAAGTATCAGTATGTTTTTGTCTTCGTTTCATTCATGTGATATGTGCAATCTTGGAGCGTCTTTTGTGTTTATTTTTCACTTTTCTTTTATGCACCATGCTGGTGTGATATAGTCCATGGCTGATTTATAGAATGCTCATTGCACTTCACTTATATCTTTTGAGTATGGCTTTATAGAATGCTTCATGTGCTTCACTTATATCATTTGAAGTTTGGATTGCTTGTTTCTCTTCACACAGAAAACCGTTGTTTGAAGAATACTCTTTTGCTTCACTTATATATGTTAGAGCATGGTCTTTTGTAGAAAGAATTAAGCTCTCATGCTTCACTTTTATCTACTTAGAGAGCCAAAAGGAATTGGTCAATTGCATGGTTAGTCATAAAATCCTACATAAAACTTATGGATCACTGAATATGATATGTTTGATTCCTTGCAATAGTTTTGCGATATAGAGGTGGAATATGTGGGAGGTACTAGTAAACGGTTGTGTTTAGTAAGAATATTGGTGTTAAGGTTTGTGATTCCCGAAGCATGCACGTATAGTCTCTCGTTATGCTATGATGTTGGAGCATGATTTATTTTTTATTGTCCTCCTTATGAGTGGCGGTCGGGGGCGAGCGATGGTCTTTTCCTACCAATCTATCCCCCTAGAGGCATGCGTAGTAGTACTTTGCTTTGACGGATAATAAACTTTTGCAATAAGTATATGAGTTCTTTATGACTAATGTGAGTCCATGGATTATACACACTCTTATCTTCCCGCAATTTGCTAGCCTATACGGTACCGTGCTTTGCCCTTTCTCACATCGAGACATGGTGCAAACTTCGCAGGTGCATCCAAACCCTGTGATATGATACGCTCTATGACACATAAGCCTTATTATATCTTCCTCAAAACAGCCACCATACCTACCTATTATGGCTTTTCCATGGCCATTCCGAGATATATTGCCATGCAACTTTCACCGCTTCCATTTGATGACTTGAGCATTCATTGTCATATTGCTTTGCATGATCATATAACTGACATAGTAGTTGTGGCTCAGCCAACGTTCATCATTTTTCATACATGTTACGCTAGATCATTGCACATCCTGGTACATTGCCAAAGACATTCATATAGAGTCATACGTTGTCATAGGTATCGCGTTGTAATTTTTATTTCTTTTGAGTTATAAGTAAATAGAAGTGTGATGATCATCATTATTCATTTTTAGAGCAGTGCCCCAGTGAGGAAAGGATGATGGAGACTATGATTCCCCCACAAGTCGGGATGAGACTTCGGACAATGAGAGAAAAAGAAAAGGAAAAAAAGAAAAAGAAAAAATAAATAAACAAAGAGAGAAAGGGCATTGTTAGTATCCTTTACCACACTTGTGCTTCAAAGTAGCACCATGTTTTTCATATGGAGAGTCTCCTGTGTTGTCACTTTCATATACTAGTGGGAATTTTTCATTATAGGATTAGATGCACACCCACTTAGTTTTCATAATGAGCTTTCATACACTTATAGCTCTTAGTGCATTTGTTGCATGGCAATCCCTACTCCTTGCATTGATATCGATCGATGGGCATCTCCATAGCCCGTTGGTTAGCCGCGTCGATGTGAGACTTTCTTACTTTTTGTCTTCTCTATATTCACCCCTATCATCATACTCTATTCCACCCGTAGTGCTATATCCATGGCTTGCGCTCATGTATTGCGTGAGGGCTGAAAAAGCTGAACGTTAAAAAGTATGAACCAATTGCTCGGCTTGTCATCGGGGTTATGCATGATAAATACTTTGTGTTAATAAGACAAAGCATGACAAGACTTTATGATTTTGTAGGGATAGCTTTCTTTAGCGTTGATATTTTGAAAGACATGATTGTTTGTTGGGATGCCTGAGTATTGATGTCTTTATGTCAAATTATAGACTATTGATTTGAATCACTTATGTCTTAATATTCATGCCATGACTAGACATATGATCAAGTTTATGTTAGGTAGCATTCCACATCAAAAATTATCTTTTTTTTATCATTTACCTACTCGAGGATGAGCAGGAATTAAGCTTGGGGATGCTGATACGTCTCCGTCGTATCTATAATTTTTTATTGTTTCATGCCAATATTATACAACTTTCACATACTTTTGGCAACTTTTTATATGATTTATTGGACTAACCTATTGATCCAGTTCCCAGTGCCAGTTCCCGTTTTCTGCATGTTTTTTGTATCGTGGAGTATCCATATCAAATGAAGTCCAAATGCAATAAAATTTCACAGAGAATTATTTTGGAATATATGTGATTTTTAGGAGGTGGAATCAACACAAACGGGGGCCCACAGAGCCCACAACCTACTAGAGCACGCCAGACACTCCTGGCGCGCTCGGATGTCTTGTGCCCTCCTCGAACGTCGGTTGGAGATCTAGTTCAGGCGCAAGGAAGCTTATATCTGAAAAAAATCGTGTTAAAATCTCAGTGCAATCAGAGTTACGGATCTCTCAGAATATAAGAAACGGTTTTCGGCCAGATCTGGGAATGCGAAACACAAGAGAACAGAGACGGAGATCCAATCTCGGCGGGGATCCCGCCCCTCCGCCGCAATGGAGACCAAGGACCAGAGGGTAAACCTTTCTCCCACCTAGGGAGTAGGCCAAAGAAGAAGAATAAGGAGGGGGCTCTCTCCCCCTCGCTTCCGGTGGCGCCGGAGTGCCACCGGGGCAATGATCGAAACGGTGATCTACATCAACAGTCTTGCTACCGTCAACACCAACTCTCTCCCCCTCTATGCAGCGGTGTAACACCTCTTCCCATGCTGTAATCTCTACTTAAACATGGTGCTCAACTCCATATATTATTTCCCAATGATTTATGGTTATCCTATGATGTTTGAGTAGATCCGTTTTGTCCTGTGGGTTAATCGTGATCTTGGTTGGTATGATTGTATATTTTATTTATGGTGCCCTTCATTCTCGGGCAAACATGAGGGGCCCCCACTGTAGGGTGTTGCAATATGTTCATGATTCGCTTATGGTGGGTTGCGAGAATGACAGAAACTTAAACCCGAGTAGGTGGGTTATGTTGTATGGGAGTAAAGAGGACTTGATACTTAATGCTATGGTTGGGTTTCACGACCTTAATGATCTTTAGTAGTTGCGGATGCTTGCTAGAGTTCCAATCATAAGTGTATATGATCCAAGTAGAAAAAGTATGTTAGCTCATGCATCTCCCTCATATAAAATTGCAAGAATGATTACCGGTACTTGTTATCGATTGCCTAGGGACAAATAACTTTCTTGTGGACAAAAGCTCTCTACTAAAACTAACTTAGTTGTGTCTTTATCTAAACAGCCCCTAGATTTTCTTTACGTGCTCTTTATTATCTTGCAAACCTATCCTATCACACCTACAAAGTACTTCTAGTTTCATACTTGTTCTAGGTAAAGCGAACGTCAAGTGTGCTTAGAGTTGTATCGGTGGTCGATATAACTTGAGGAAATATTTGTTCTACCTTTAGCTCCTCGTTGGGTTCGAAACTCTTATTTATCGAAAAAGACTACAAACGATCCTCTATACTTGTGGGTTATCACACAACATAATGCAATTGTCCATATTCTATGGAAAAAACGGTTAGGCATAGGACTAGGAAACAAGTGTGCCACTCCAGGAATTTCAATGCAATGACGACGGTTACGAACTACTACCATACCAGCGCTAGTGAGAACACGAGTATTAACAAGGGTGTTACCGAAAAAAATGGGGCGAAGGTGATTGTAGTTGAGACCAAGCGAGTTGGCCAACATGGTGATCACTCCTCCACACACGATATCTCCTTGTGCATGATTTGCTTGATGCACGAGGTGTAGCAAAAGTATTTCCCTTATGTTGGGCGAATAACCGACGTTAAGGTTTGCTGCTTTCTCGAGAATTAGCGTGTTCTCATCATTCACCTTGGAAACTTCTCCTCGTGCCACGTATTCTCATAAAATTGAAGGATTGCCTTGGGCGCGGGTCAGTGAAATAATAAACATATCTAAGATCATCATCATTGTTGGTGAAGCCAAAGTAATTACACCATCCATCAACAGTGATGTTGAAGTCTTGGTCCAGGAGATGGAAAGTGATCATCTCCTCCTCATATGCATTTAACAGGAATCCGGAGTTCCACGTATTTACGATAGTCATGGGTCGTAGTGCAATTTTGTGGAGCAGGGAATACCCAACTTCGCTTTTTAGAGGAATCTGGAGTTCCACGTATTTACGAGAGTTTGCCACCGCCAAGGAAAACGATTCGACCTGAGCCGAGACATACAGACCCTTCGTTCTCGCACAGTCCTCTCCTTCTCGAACCCTCACGCCGCCGCCGCTAGTAGCGTCGCCACTCCCGCTTCCCCCCGTCGCCGGCCGGGTCCTGTCCTCCGCGTACAGATCTGGCCATCCCAGCCTCGTTCCCGCCGTATCCCTTCGACATCGTAGCTACTCCCGTCGCCAGCGTGGATCAGCGACCCCATGGCAAGGACGAGCTCCCTCGGACGCCATTGACATTGAGACAATCGCGGGAGCCAGGAGCAGTGACCCTACGACCGAGCCCCCTCGCCAATCCCCAAGGTGAGCTCCCGTTGGAGATGGTCTGCCCATGGCAGACATGGTGTTGCTACTATTAATGGACATTGGTGTGTACTGGTTATGGAAACTGAATTTGTTTGGTGCAGTGTAGTACGTGTACTGCTAACATATTAGCTATATGATCTAGTACATGTGAGGATGGATATGATTTGTGCAGAATGCATCTGAAGGAAGATAGTGTCAACTGACGAAAAAGCTACATGTCAAGCGATCAGCATGTGGATTCAGGTTGTGGCCGTTTAGGTGTTGCAGCGTCAGTGAGCTCCTTCATGTCGAGGTTGTCACTGCTCTTGTAATCCAGCATGTAGAGGTCCACCGGCTATAGCGGGGCAGGAGAATGGATGGACAGAACTGTTATGTTGTTCCTTTAAAAAATAGTTATTTGTTTGGGCAGTGATAGACGCCGGCGCGCCGGCCCAAATTTCGGCCGGTCGCGTCCCAACCATCCGATTTCGTTTATATAGACCGTCAGATCCTTATCCACAAACCGCTTTATCCCCTTCCGCGTGTGTGCCTTCTTTTCGTCGTCTTTCTCTGGTCACCACACAGCTCCACTCGCCTCCTAGATAGTCATTGCCTCGCCACCCACCTCATTGCCTCCGCCCACCCCCACCGCCAACGCTCGCCGCTGTCCTCGATCGCCGTCATCGCCGGTCGCCTTTTTGAGCTGAGAAAAGAAAACACGGGGAGCCATGGCAGCTGCAGTCCCCCCCACTCCCCAACGAATCGCGCAGTGCGCGTCCGTCCCCTCGTCGCCAATAGTAGCCACCTGCACACCCCTCATTGGTGCTGCCAACCCCCTGTCCCCTGCAGAATCAATGGCGACGACGTCATGGCGCGCAACAAGCAACAATGGTAGCAAAAAATACAACTGGTTCCAGCAAACTGAAACGCAAGTGGTAGCAAACAATGAAAAATTGGGTGTTGTTCCAGCAACCCAAAAATGCCCGTGGTAGCAAAAACTGGAGCCGCTTCCAGCAAATCAAAACACCAGTGGTAGCAAATTTGCAATAATTTGGCGTTCATTCCAGCAAAACAAAAACTTGCATGGTAGCAAAAAACAAACACAGTTCCAGCAAAAAATGTTGCCGGTTCCAGCAGAAAAAACATGTCATCAGTGACGATCGCAACAAAACATCCCACTAATCCGGCAGAAAAGTTTGCCGGTTGTAGCAAAACAAAAAAATCGGCACCAGGAACAAATGGACTGATCGTCCGACTGCAAACGTTGGTCAGTGTGGATGCAGCTATTTTGACGGCCGGTTCCAGCAAAAAAGCCAACCGATTGTAGCATCGGAGCGCGTCGTCCCCATTGCTAGCAAAGCTGGTTGCAGCTTTTCGCCGGCATGGTTCCAGCAAAAAAGCCAGCCAGTTGTAGCACTGTGAGCGCGTCGTCTCCGTCACTGGCAAAGCTGGCTGCAACTTTTCGCCGGCATGGTCCCAGCAAAAAAGCTAGTCGGTTGTAGCACCGGAGCGCGTTCGTCTCCATCATCGGCAGCTGCTAGTTTGCAGCACCGATGGATTGCTGGTCAGCGCCATGGCTATTTCATCTGTGCCTCGAAGCACCACCAATTCAGAAACTGTCCCATGGCCGCCAGCCCTCTCGCGTCCATGGGGAAGGTAGGACATAATCTGTAGGGGAAGTAGGAGCTGCGCGAGCACCGCGGCAGGACAGCTCGCCGGCAAAGATTGATGTGCGTGTGGCTGGCCATGGCCGGTAAAGCAGTGGTTGCGGAGGCAGAAAAATTGGGATTAGATGGAGTGAGGAGAGGAGTTGGGTACGAGTGGTTGGGCTCGACCAGAAAAGGGATAAGACATAATGGGATGAGGGGAGGCGGTGGGGTGGACCCATATATACACGTGGGCGAGCTAGAAGGCGCGTGACGCGTCGCGACCGGCCGAGCGTTCGGCCGGCGCGCCGTTCCCAAACAATTACCTATTTGTTTTTACTATATAACTTGTCTTAACTAGGAATATTTGTGATCCTTTCAAAAATACATTTGGGCTATATTTTCAACCCAGCTTTACTACACAAAAGTACTCTGTACAGCCACAAATCGCAGAAATTATATGCTGTGAAAAAAATTGTGCCCAGCCATTCACCCAAGCACTATGGCCCAGAGATGGGCTCCTTCTAGCCAGCCCAAGATGGCAACCAGCAGGCCTTGAGCGCCCCAGCTGGGCTGCCAGCTCAACCAGGGGCTGGGAGAAGCTGGCGACGCTCCAGAACGTTTCACGTTCGCCACGTGAAGCAAGAAGCGTGGTAAGAAGCTGGATATGGGAAGTTTTGGAGAAGCTAGATGGTTTCAGAATGGGCCCTAAACCAACATTGTGCGAGAGAGTGCTAAGAAACTCAAGCGTCATACGTTCATATGTCTCACATCCCTGATAAACAAAATGATGCAAGCCGGCATTATGACAAAGCAAATTGAAATTGTTAGTAATACCTAGCTTGGCGAGTGTTGTCGCGCAAGCCCAGTCGATTGCTTTGATCTTCCTTGTACTGAGCTTTTGGAATTTCTTCCTTGCTTCAGGATCAGTGAAGATGATCCCTTGAATGAAAACTTGTTGTGGCAGCACGGTGGATGAACTCGAAGCACCACATACACAAATAGACCTTCATGTAAACATCTAGAAAACAATTTTTCAGTCCAATACAATTAAACAATATTGATCCTATGGTAGTCACAACATACTCCTCTAAAAACATCAACGAATCCAAGCCAAACTCAAATTTGGATCAAATATATGCATCTCCTAGTCATGGCTTCCTCGGGATTATTGGGGCCGCCAGGGTTCAAAACGACCGCTGATACGAGCGCGCGCCGATGTTCACCCTGATGACTTACCTGCATGTGTGCATAGATGAAACGACCGCTGAAATGGCGGCGGCATCCGTTTTGAACGCGGTCTTCCGCCCTACTCTTTTACTTCTTCTGATAGAGGATGTCAAATGACCGCTCGGATGGGCGCGTGCGCCCGTTTGGAACGCCGTCAAATTCTCTAGAATTTTTCTTGTCTCCACAAAGGTTTCAAACAGCTGTTGAAACGAGCGCTTGCACCCATTTAAAACGCAGTTGATCACTCTCATGTCTCTGGTTGTTTTGCGTTGGAACCTCTAGCAAGCCATACGACCGCCCATACGACTGTTGCAGTCATTTTAAAGGTTGCCTTTTGATCTGTTTCTTCCAAAACTTTTCAGGCATCCAGACATCAATACAACATATAATTGAACTTGCACATAGCTAAGAGGGTGTTTGGATCACTAGAGACTAGAGACTAGAGACTAGTAGTAGTCACCTTTAGTCAGTAAACCTCCAAACACCCCTGACTAGTGGGTGACTAAAACTAGTTTAGTCCCTAGTCACCCCACCCCCAACTTTTACTGACTAGAGACTAGTAGTAGTCACCTTTAGTCAGTAAACCTCCAAACACCCCTGACTTTTACTGACTAAAGTCCCTCTCTCTCTCCTCTAATTGGTGGACATTTAATACTGAGACATTTAATGCTGACTAGTAGTAGTCACCTTCCAAACAGGGCCTGACTAAAAACTTCTAGTCTGACTACTACTAGTCACATGACTAGAGAGTATCCAAACACCCTCTAAGCCTTCATTAGAACAACTCTTCCAAACCTATTTCTTCATAAAGAACTTCAATCACTCTTTTTATTAAAACAAAAATAAAAACTTAGTTGTCTACTTTATTCGCGTAGGTTGCCTCCCATGAAACGCTTGTTTTCGGTCAGTAAGCTTGATCATAGTGGTGATCAAGGTGGTGCAAACACACCGAAACCATAGCTTCTAGCATTCACGATGATGCCTTCTCCTGTGTAAGTCTTTATTTTCTTTTTCCTGGGGAAATGTCTCACAAAAGGATCTTTAGCTGGTAAATCAAATATTACATTTCCCTCAAACACATTTTATCACAGCTTTGATAGTCCTTAAAAAAGGTCTACGAGCATGATGTAGGGTATTACTCTTCAGAGGCATGAACCTAGGCAAATTCCCCATACGACCTCCGATTTGTGACTTCCTACTATGCCAGTCACCCTACTCTGCACCGTCATCCTCCAACTCCGACGTGACAACGACCGTCTCCATCGGTTCCATCGTGGCGGTGGACGGCGAAACGAGTGGGAACTGGGTGCAGCGCAACGGCTGTCAGGGCAGAGAGCATGGGAAAGGGCGAACTTTCGCACGAAAAAGTGGTGGAAATGTCCCTTTGCGCAGGTTATGCCTAGGTTCTAGCTGGGTCTGGGGTGTCGCGCGCCTACGTGGCTGGACGCTCACAAACCTTCTCCATCTTTGTTTCTGTCTTGTTGGAATTCGGATGTCCGGACAAGTCCACAAAATTAGTGTCTGGGCCATACTGTCCAGACGTTTACACAATGTTTGATGCGCCGTGTTGGAGATGCCCTTATCTGTCTTTGCTTTCCGTTTTGGCCATCCAGTTCAACTTCAGCCCAAAGAAACGCAAAAGGAAAACACCATCCTAAAAATGGAAAAAATGAAGACACCGCCCAACGACGGGAACCGGAAAGGCACCCCTCCCGTTTTTCCTCTCTCCCTCCTACCAAATTTCCGTCTCCTCGCGCGCGCGCGCGTGCGCCCGCCTCCTCCCGGCTCCCCGGATGCACGCCATGGCCGACGCCGGCGGGCCCCCGCTCAATCTCTGCCCTCTCTGCGGCCACCCCACCACCAGCACCATCTCTGCCTCTCGCCCATCGTCTCCGCCATTGGCGGCTACGAGGCCGACGCTGAAGAGGAATTCACCACCAGAGGCGCCGCCCGCGGTGGTGCGGGTGGAGATAGGTGACGAGGCGGCGGCACTGCGGGAGGCTCTGGCGCGGCAGCAGGCGGCGCTGGCGGATTTGCAGGCCGAGCTGGATGCGGAGCGGGGCGCGGCGGCCGGCGCCGCGAGCGAGGCCATGACGATGATCCTTCGCCTGCAGCGGGAGAAGGCTGAGGCCATGATGGAGGCGCGCCAGTTCCGGCGCTACGCAGAGGAGAAGATGTCACACGACGCCGCGGAGCTCGCCGTCCTCGAGGAGACCATCGCCAAGCGCGAGGCCTCGGTGCGCGGCCTCCAGTCTCTGTCACGCCTCAGCGTCGCCAACGCTGCATCGTTGCATTCCACCCCGCGAGTCTCCTCCACGCCGCGCAACCCGTCCACGCCATCGACGGTTGGGGCCGGCGGCTATTACCCACCGTTGCGGTGCTTTAGTAGCCGCTTTAATGACCACCCGCCGACCGCGTCGGAGGCGGACGTGCTCGACATGCAGACCCCGCGCGACCACCTCGCGCGCCTCTCCAACCGCGTCCAAATGCTCGAGCACCGCGCACCGCCCACATCCACCACTACGCCCATCATCCGCGTCGCGCCGGGCTCCACCTTCCCCCGCAACCCGCGTCCATTCTCCGACACTGACAGCCTTGACTTCTGCGACGGCGAGTACTTCCCGGACGACGACTGCGGCGCCAGCGATCGGGTGTACACCGTGGACGCCATCCACGGCCGCGGTGTTCCCCTGGTCGTGCCAGAGGGCTCCATCTGTGGCGGCACTCCGGCCGGGAGCGAATGCTGCGCCGGCGGGCCGTGGGGGGAAGACGAGGATATGCGTCGGCTCAGCGCGCGCCTCCAGGCGCTGGAGGCCGACCGAGAGACCATGCGCCAGGCCATCATCTCCATGGGCGCCGAGAAAGCGCAGGTGGTGCTTCTCAAGGAGATCGCGCAACAGCTGTGCAAGGACGCCCCGCCACCTTTGCCGGCGGTGACCGTGGGGCAACATTACTACAAGGGGGCAGCGCCACCGGCCGTGACCGTCACTGTACCACGGCCGCAGCGACCGATGGTCATGCACAGGATGGTGCTCAAGAGCCAGCCCGCGAGGACGCCATTCTTTTCTACTGTAGTCAAGGTAATATAATCTCGTATGATCTCATTTTAAGAGCAGTTGGGCCTTTCTCTGCATACATCGCCCCCAATTCAAACATGGATTTTATCCAAAAATAACAATCCGAAAAAGATTTCAAACATGAATTACTTTGTGAATGTGAATAGTTTATCAGATAGGAAAGGACTCCACTATAAATCCGATGTCAGACTTTTTACCATGGCAAATTATGTTCTCCGTCAATGGCAAATTTAGTTGGTGGAAAATCCGTCTCAGTTCATTTTTGTATTAGAAAATTGTTGGACTTGCTAACAAATTTGTCATTATCGCACCAATATAAATTGCCATGTAAAACATCATATTTGTCCGGTCTAAAAATCTGACGTTAGTTTTTAGAGAAATGTCTAACAGCTCCCGGGTGCCCCTACACCCTTATGAACAGTAAATTCATGAAAAATTGAAAAACTATCAAAAAAATCTGAAACTTTCAGGGATCAAAGATTATCAAAGGTTTGATGTTCCTGCAAAGTTTCAGCAACAAATAACCTTCGTGGAGCCCTCACCAAAAAAACAAAATCACTGCTCAAAAATGTACATAAACTTTGAACAATGATTTTGTTTTTTTATTTGAGTGCTCTTCGAATGTTATTTTTAGCTAAAACTTTGCAAGATCGTCAAAAGTTTCATGATGTTCGATGTCCCAAAGTTTCAGATTTTTTTTTTGATTTTTTTGAATTTGTTTTGAATTTACTGTTCATAGAGGGTGTAGGGGCACCTGGGTGCTGAAAATCATGTCTCTAGTTTTTAAGTGTTTCCGATAGGAAATGGGTGTAGAATATTGTTTGCCGTACTAGATAATTATAAAGTGGAGTAATAAACACAAGAGTTATTATTGCTTTATTTTCGTAATTTTTTGTATCTTGAAGATTGAGTAATTGTTGTGTCATTACTTATCCCTGCCTAATTCTCATGATGTGCTAAACAAGGAAATAAGAATGGAAGTAAAAATATATTTGGCAGCATAATTCCACAAACTCCCAATCATCTACCCATGGGTTACCCAATGGTGTGTATAAGTCATATTATTTACTCAGCTTGCTGGTTGTGAAATAGTTACTGCTCGCACATCTATACCCGAGAAGTGCAAGACCTTCAGAGCGAGTAGTATCATAAACTCATAGCGCATCATAACATTTTAGTAGTATACTATATTGTCATTGCATACTATCATAGCCTAGTATCATACACATCATTTTTTTTCATAGGTGGCGATATATGATATCCTTATAATACAATATCGTGAGGATCTAATATTGCTTACGAGGAAAAATCATTTGTGTAAATGAAGTATGGTTAAGTGCCATGGATTCATCATGTTTTAGCCTTTTAGGAGTTAATGCCATTTTACCTTTTTAGAATAGTAGCCACGTATTTCATTACACAACAAGGGTTACACACAACATACACGATCACTCTCCCGGCAATACCACAACACTGGGAGACATGTGTATATATTAATATTTTGCACAAAGGACTCTGGAAGTAGAAGAAAATATAAAGTTCACTCTTGTAGAACCTTGTACACTGCTAAACCGCCATCCACCATAGGACTATGGCGCCGCCGTGGCACGACCCGATAAGTAGGGGAATCATCGCCACAAGAAGATCTATAGGAGCACCTTTTGTAGTGAATGCTGCTTTTCAGCCGATGAACCGGCCCACTGCACATGATGGAGCCGAGAATTTTTGGCTTGTTGGCCTGGAACCTTCCCCATGTCGCTAAATCCCGACCATATCGTTTTCGTACAACACAGTTGGAGAAGAACAACATCGCCACCTGGGTGGTATGTCAGATGCCACCACGGTATAGAGATGGACGAGATGAATGTGACTCCTCCTGTTGTCGGTTAGAGGACTACCAAATTGGACGAGAAGCAGAGACAATTTATTTGAGGTGGTGTCGTCCCTGCCCTCGATGTGACCCTATCTACACATCAAAGTTCAAGTCAGGGGTCCCCACCCCCCCTCTTCTTGGGGGAGGTGGACAAAGGGGCCAAGAATACCCGGCCTCGCTAATGAAGGGAGGGGAAATATGTCACCACCCTAACCATCCTTGTAGGAGGCAGCGGAAATCATGGGGGATCTACAAGTTTATGTTGTTTTCATGAATGAAGTGTGTGACAAGTAATACGATCATCCATTAATATTTTTATATTATATGGAATTCGATGCAAGTTGCAGTCTGGATTTGAAGGTTGGTATTCCCTGAGAATTGCCAGGCACTTTGTTTTTCTGATAGCCAATTGCTAAGGTTGGATTGGCAACGTTAGGTTTCATAGTTTATGAACTATGTTGAAGCTTGATGTCAGTAATTAAGTTATGTTTTACATGTGTATCCATATTTGATCAGCATTAATCTGTCATTATTTTTGTTACAATGTGAGGACATTGCTACTTTGACCTTGCATCGATGTTGCTTGTTCGTTTACCTATTTTGTTCTGGAGAATACAAAGGTGAACATGGGTGCACGAGCACCCATTATAGAAAACATAAAAATCAAATATTTTTTTAGAAAATGGGTATCAAACTAGGTCGACTAGTCCACTCACATGTCAAGTTTTGCCAAGAAATACACCCATGGTATTCTTACGGAAGAAAACATAATTGGATCTCGAAATTACTTCAAACATTGCCTTTTATTGCTCTGGTTTTTTAAATTCTTTTCCAAGAATACCAAGAATGGCATTTCTTCGTGAAACGTCATACACGAGTAGAACACTCTACCATGTATCTTATAAAAAATATTCATATTTTATTGATTTTTCGAGTATCTTTCTTGATTTTACTGTTCATATGTGTGGAACCATCTTCCAAAAATCCGTGTCTGTTCTGTTCTCTCTTTTTTAGGCCCAGAAATAAAAGTACATCTTTAATATTACTAGAATTAGGGCATGCATTTACATTGGCTCTGTGATTTAAATTAACTCCTATTGGAATACATCTACATAAATTGATGCCACTTGTTTTATCTATGGATATTTTTTATTCATAGCTTACGTATTTTTTGTAGTTTCACAAGTTTAGTTCCATTATTGCTCTGGCTATAGCTATGTTTTCTTTGTGACTTTGATCTATTACATTACCAACCTCTCCATATTTCCTAGTAATGTATCGAATGAGAACTAGTCTTAACATGGGTAGTAGTAAATAGAAAACTTAGCATTGGATTGCCCGCTTAAGGCTCCAATGCTCATCAAATGCCCCCAAAAGTTCTAAGAAGTTATGAATACAAGGTTTGCTATAAGTTGGAATCAATGTATCCCATTTGAAGGATACTTGTTCTAGACTGGCTCTCCATTCTACCATAGCCTATTGTTAAACATGGTTGCTTTGAGAAGTATAGCAGCCCTTTTGTCAAAAGCTTTTTTGCAAATAAAACATAATTGCCTGATAATTCAAAACGGTGACCATGTTCATCTGCACTTGGTGAATGGTAAATTCAAAAAATAGCATTTTCATTGTGTTTGGACATTTGAGGAGCTCGTATAAAAAAATCAGCTCCGGATAGCTTCTTTTTCAAAGTTTCTCACACACCCAAAAAAAATCGCACGAGCCCTCAGATGTCCAACCACACCATGAACATTTGCACGAGCCTTCCAAGCATGAGCATCTTGGATGCCTAAAAGTTTCATATTTATTTTATTGTTTTACTTTTTTTAAAAAATTTACTGTTCACACTCAGGAATAATTGAGTCTGGGTGCGAAATAGCCGCTCTCATAATTACCTTGCTTTTGATCTCCTTGCAGTGGGTTACATCTATCGTCTCGTGGCGAAGGAAATCTTCCCGTATCAAGTGGGTGAAACCCTTTTTACCTTGTTACAGGCATTGCATATCTGACATCTTGATTTAGCTTTGGTGTTCCCGGCAAAGTGAAAATTATTTACCTCCGTGCTTTCATCAATGTCATTTTAGGTACCCTATTGGCCAATGCGGTAACAATGTTGGGTTGATGTTGCTACTCGACAAGTCCTCAAAAGCTGCAGGCAACGGGCATCATAAACCTCCCAAAAGGATTTAGATGCCATCAATCTTGAGTATATACGACTGATTTGTTTGTGAAAAACAAGGTGGCTTTCGCATTGTTGTCCCCCAATTCTTGGCGTGCTCTTTCACTGATCTTGCCTGATAATGTAGCTTACAAATGGAAGCCATCAATTTTTCTCGCTGTTTTTATTTTTTAAAGTGTTGTTGTTTTTGTTGCCATGATGATTCCTCATATGTTATACTGCCATATACCTTCGGTACAAAACAAATTGCGTAGTACACAGTATGCCACTAGTTGGGTAATGTACATGGTGTTTGTCAAGAATGGGCAAGAGCTAAGGCACCTCACCATATGGGAACAATTATAGTTTCCAAGTTAGCAATGTGTGGAACTATTGGTTCATTTTGTTTCTTTTAGGCAGTTAACTGGACCGCCCCATAGATGCATATCATACATAAAATGCAACAAATACCACATATTGTACATAAAGACTATTTTTTGTTTCTAACAAGGATGTCTCAACCAAATTAATTTTTCTTACTCCAACACATGTATGTGGATATAAGCTAGAAGATGTTTTGAGAGAAAAAAATGTAACCAGAAGCTTTCATATTTCCTTTATACCGTATCGATCATTTTGGATGCTTTTCATATCTACATTCACTCCATCCTATGGCTTAGGGGTCGGGGTCGAAGGACCTCATTTACTAAATCTAGAAGTTCCTCGTTTAGTTCCATTCAACATCCCTCCTCACTCATCTTTGGCAAATATTTTCCCGCGCTCCTCTAAAATCTGAAATGTAGAAATAAAAAGTTTAGATTAATGAGATATTAACCAAAAAGATGGATAATACGAAGGTAGACCACCAAATCATATTACTTGTACTTGTCTGGAAAAATATTTCTATAACATCCGATGGTCCTCCCAAATTCTCCAGACAAACAAATCAATTGTACCAGCGCATATGAACTCGATAAGAAGGCGACCAACACGGGCATGAAGAACATTCTCATCTTTGAATTTGGCTGTAGATGTTGGGGAACGTAGTAATTTCAAAAAAATTCCTACGCACACGCAAGATCATGGTGATGCATAGCAACGAGAGGGGAGAGTGTGATCTACGTACCCTTGTAGACCGACAGCGGAAGCGTTAGCACAACGCGGTTGATGTAGTCGTACGTCTTCATGGCCCGACCGATCAAGCACCGAAACTACGGCACCTCCGAGTTTTAGCACACATTCAGCTCGATGACGATCCCCGGACTCCGATCCAGCAAAGTGTCGGGGAAGAGTTCCGTCAGTACGACGGCGTGGTGACAATCTTGATGTTCTACCGTCGCAGGGCTTCGCCTAAGCACCGCTACAATATTATCGAGGATTATGGTGGAAGGGGGCACCGCACACGGCTAAGAAAACGATCACGTGGATCAACTTGTGTGTTTAGGGGTGCCCCTGCCCCCGTATATAAAGGAGCAAGGGGAGGAGGCCGGCCGACCCTATTGGCGCGCCAAGGAGGAGTCCTCCTCCTAGTAGGAGTAGGACTCCTACTAGGAGGGGGAAGGAAGTGGGGAGGGAGAAGGAAAGGGGGGCGCCGCCCCCCTCTCCTAGTCCAATTCGGACCAGGGGGAGGAGGCGCGCGGCCCACCCTGGCTGCCCTTCTCTCTCTCCACTAAGGCCCGTATGGCCCATTACTTCTCCCGGGGGGGTTCTGGTAACCTTCCGGTACTCCAGTTTTCTCCGAAATCACCCAGAACACTTCCGGTGTCCGAATATAGCCGTCCAATATATCAATCTTTATGTCTTGAGCATTTCGAGACTCCTTGTTATGTCCGTGATCACATCCGGGACTCCGAACTAACTTCGGTACATCAAAACTCATAAACTCATAATATAACTGTCATCGAAACCTTAAGCGTGCGGACCCTACGGGCTCGAGAACAATGTAGACATGACCGAGACATGTCTCCGGTCAATAACCAATAGCGGAACCTGGATGCTCATATTGGCTCCCACATATTCTACGAAGATCTTTATCAGTCAGACTGCATGACAACATACGTTGTTCCCTTTGTCATCGGTATGTTACTTGCCCGAGATTCGGTCGTCGGTATCTCAATACCTAGTTCAATCTCGTTACCGGAAAGTCTCTTTACTCGTTTCGTAATACATCATCTCGCAACTAACTCATTAGTTGCAATGCTTGCAAGGCTTATGTGATGTGCATTAGCGAGAGGGCCCAGAGATACCTCTCCGACAATCGGAGTGACAAATCCTAATCTCGAAATACGCCAACCCAACATTTACCTTTGGAGACACCTGTAGAGCTCCTTTATAATCACCCAGTTACGCTGTGACGTTTGGTAGCACACAAAGTGTTCCTCCGGCAAACGGGAGTTGCATAATCTCATAGTTATAGGAACATGTATAAGTCATGAAGAAAGCAATAGCAACATACTAAACGATCGGGTGCTAAGCTAATGGAATGGGTCATGTCAATCGCATCATTCTCCTAATAATGTGATCCCGTTAATCAAATGACAACACATGTCTATGGTTAGGAAACATAACCATCTTTGATTAACGAGCTAGTCAAGTAGAGGCATACTAGTGACGTTTAGTTTGTCTATGTATTCACACAAGTATTATGTTTCTGGATAATACAATTCTAGCATGAATAATAAACATTTATCATGATATAAGGAAATAAAATAATAACATTATTATTGCCTCTAGGGCATATTTCCTTCAGTCTCCCACTTGCACTAGAGTCAATAATCTAGATTACATAGTAATGATTCTAACACCCATGGAGCTTTGGTGCTGATCATGTTTTGCTCGTGGAAGAGGCTTAGTCAATGGGTCTGCAACATTCAGATCCGTATGTATCTTGCAAATCTCTATGTCTCCCACCTGGACTAGATCCCGGATGGAATTGAAGCATCTCTTGATGTGCTTGGTTCTCTTGTGAAATCTGGATTCCTTTGCCAAGGCAATTGCACCGGTATTGTCTCAAAAGATTTTCATTGGACCCGATGCACTAGGTATGACACCTAGATCGGATATGGACGCCTTCATCCAGACTCCTTCGTTTGCTACTTCCAAAGCAGCTATGTACTCCGCTTCACATGTAGATCCCGCCACAACGCTTTGTTTAGAACTGCACCAACTGATAGCTCCACTGTTTAATGTAAACACGTATCCGGTTTGCGATTTAGAATCATCCGGATCAGTGTCAAAGCTTGCATCAACGTAACCATTTACGATGAGCTCTTTGTCACCTCCATATATGAGAAACATATCCTTAGTCCTTTTCAGGTATTTCAGGATGTTCTTGACCGCTGTCCAGTGATCCACTCCTGGATTACTTTGGTACCTCCCTGCTAGACATATAGCAAGACACACATCAGGTCTAGTACACAGCATTGCATACATGATAGAGCCTATGGCTGAAGCATAGGGAACATCTTTCATTTTCTCTCTATCTTCTGCATTGGTCGGGCATTGAGTCTTACTCAATTTCACACCTAACACAGGCAAGAATCCTTCTTTGCTTGATCCATTTTGAACTTCTTCAAAACTTTTGTCAAGGTATGTGCTTTGTGAAAGTTCCAATTAAGCGTCTTGATCTATCTCTATAGATCTTAATGCCCAATATGTAAGCAGCTTCACCGAGGTCTTTCATTGAAAAACTCTTATTCAAGTATCCTTTTATGGTATTCCAGAAATTCTATATCATTTCCGATTACAATATGTCATCCACATATAATATCAGAAATGCTACAGAGCTCCCACTCACTTTCTTGTAAATATAGCTTCTCCAAAAGTCTGTACAAAACCAAATGCTTTGATCACACTATCAAAGCGTTTATTCCAACTTCCGAGAAGCTTGCACCAGTTCCATAAATGGATCAGAGCTTGCATACTTTGTTAGCTCCCTTTGGATCGACAAAACCTTCCGGTTGCATCATATACAACTCTTCTTCCAGAAATCCATTCAGGAATGCAGTTTTGACATCCATCTGCCAAATTTCATAATTATAAAATGCGGCAATTGCTAACATGATTTGGATAGACTTAAGCATCGCTACGGGTGAGAAGGTCTCATCGTAGTCAATCCCTTGAACTTGTCGAAAACCTTTTGCGACAAGTCGAGCTTTGTAGACAGTAATATTACCGTCAGCGTCAGTCTTCTTCTTGAAGATCCATTTATTCTCAATTGCTTGCCGATCATTGGGCAAGTCAACCAAAGTCCATACTTTGTTCTCATACATGGATCCCATCTCAGATTTCATGGCTTCAAGCCATTTTGCGGAATCTGGGCTCACCATCGCTTCTTCATAGTTCGTAGGTTCATCATGATCTAGTAGCATGACTTCCATAACAGGATTACCGTACCACTCTGGTGCGGATCTTACTCTGGTTGATCTACGAGGTTCAGTAGTATCTTGTTCTGAAGTTTCATGATCATCATCATTAGCTTCCTCACTAATTGGTGTAGGTGTCACTGAAACTGGTTTCTGTGATGTACTACTTTCCAATAAGGGAGCAGGTACAGTTACCTCGTCAAGTTCTACTTTCCTCTCACTCACTTCTTTCGAGAGAAACTCCTTCTCTAGAAAGTTTCCGAATTTAGTAACAAAAGTCTTGCCTTCGGATCTGTGATAGAAGGTGTATCCAATAGTTTCCTTTGGATATCCTATGAAGACACATTTCTCCGATTTGGGTTCGAGCTTATCAGGTTGAAGCTTTTTCACATAAGCATCGCAGCCCCAAACTTTTAGAAACAACAACTTTGGTTTCTTGCCAAACCATAGTTCATAAGGCGTCGTCTCAATGGATTTTGATGGTGCCCTATTTAACGTGAATGCGGCCGTCTCTAGAGCATATCCCCAAAACAATAGCGGTAAATCAGTAAGAGACATCATAGATCGCACCATATCTAGTAAAGTACGATTACGACATTCGGACACACCATTACGCTGTGGTGTTCCGGGTGGCGTGAGTTGCGAAACTATTCCGCATTGTTTCAAATGTACACCAAACTCGTAACTCAAATATTCTCCTCCATGATCAGATCGTAGGAATTTTATTTTCTTGTTACAACGATTTTCAACTTCACTCTGAAATTCTTTGAACTTTTCAAACGTTTCAGACTTATGTTTCACTAAGTAGATATACCCATATCTGCTTAAGTCATCTGTGAAGGTGAGAAAATAACAATATCCGCCATGAGCCTCAACATTCATCGGACCACATACATCTGTATGTATGATTTCCGACAAATCTGTTGCTCTCTCCATAGTACAGGAGAACGATGTTTTTGTCATCTTACCCATAAGGCACGGTTCGCAAGTACCAAGTGATTCATAATCAAGTGGTTCCAAAAGTCCATCAGTATGGAGTTTCTTCATGCGCTTTACACCGATATGACCCAAACGGCAGTGCCACAAATAAGTTGCACTATCATTATCAACTCTGCATCTTTTGGCTTCAAAATTATGAATATGTGTGTCACTACTATCGAGATTTAATAAGAATAGACCACTCTTTAAGGGTGCATGACCATAAAAGATATTACTCATATAAATAGAACAACCATTATTCTCTGATTTAAATGAATAACCGTCTCGCATCAAACAAGATCCAGATATAATGTTCATGCTTAACGCTGGCACCAAATAACAATTATTTAGGTCTAATACTAATCCCGAAGGTAGATGTAGAGGTAGCGTGCCGACCGCGATCACATCGATTTTGGAACCATTTCCCACGCGCATCGTCACCTCGTCCTTAGCCAATCTTCGCTTAATCCGTAGTCCCTGTTTCGAGTTGCAAATTTTAGCAACAGAACCAGTATCAGATACCCAGGTGCTACTGCGAGCATTAGTAAGGTACACATCAATAACATGTATATCACATATACCTTTGTTCACCTTGCCATTCTTCTTATCCGCCAAATACTTGGGGCAGTTCCGCTTCCAGTGACCAGTCTGCTTGCAGTAGAAGCACTCAGTTTCAGGCTTAGTTCCAGGTTTGGGTGTCTTCTCTTGAGTAGCAACTTGCTTTCTGTTCTTTTTGAAGTTCCCCTTCTTCTTTCCTTTGCCCTTTTTCTTGAAACTAGTGGTCTTGTTGACCATCAACACTTGATGCTCCTTCTTGATTTCTACCTCCGCAGCTTTCAGCATTGCGAAGAGCTCGGGAATAGTTTTATTCATGCCTTGCATATTATAGTTCATCACGAAGCTCTTGTAGCTTGGTGGCAGTGATTGGAGAATTCTGTCAATGACGCAATCATCTGGAAGATTAACTCCCAATTGAATCAAGTGATTATTATACCCAGACATTTTGACTATATGCTCACTGACAGAACTGTTCTCCTCCATCTTGCAGCTATAGAACTTATTGGAGACTTCATATCTCTCAATCCGGGCATTTGCTTGAAATATTAACTTCAACTCCTGGAACATCTCATATGCTCCATGACGTTCAAAACGTCGTTGAAGTCCCGATTCTAAGCCGTAAAGCATGGCACACTGAACTATTGAGTAGTCATCAGCTTTGCTCTGCCAGACGTTCATAACATCTGGTGTTGCTCCAGCAGCAGGCCTGGCACCCAGCGGTGCTTCCAGGACGTAATTCTTCTGTGCAGCAATGAGGATAATCCTCAAGTTACGGACCCAGTCCGTGTAATTGCTACCATCATCTTTCAACTTTGCTTTCTCAAGGAATGCATTAAAATTCAAAGGAACAATAGCACGGGCCATCTATCTACAATCAAACATAAACAAGCAAGATACTATCAGGTACTAAGTTCATGATAAATTTAGGTTCAATTAATCATATTACTAAAGAACTCCCACTTAGATAGACATCCCTCTAATCCTCTAAGTGATTACATGATCCAAATCAACTAAACCATGTCCGGCATCACGTGAGATGGAGTAGTTTCATTGGTGAACATCACTATGTTGATCATATCTACTATATGATTCACGCTCGACCTTTCGGTCTCCATGTTCCGAGGCCATATCTGTATATGCTTGGCTCGTCAAGTATAACCTGAGTATTCTGCGCGTGCAACTGTTTTGCACCCGTTGTATTTGAACGTAGAGCCTATCACACCCGATCATCACGTGGTGTCTCAGCACGAAGAACTTTCGCAACGGTGCATACTCAGGGAGAACACTTCTTGATAATTAGTGAGAGATTATCTTAAAATGCTACCGTCAATCAAAGCAAGATAAGATGCATAAAAGATAAACATCACATGCAATCAATATAAGTGATATGATATGGCCATCATCATCCTGTGCTTGTGATCTCCATCTTCGAAGCACCGTCGTGATCACCATCGTCACCGGCGCGACACCTTGATCACCATCGTAGCATCGTTGTCGTCTCGCGAATCTTATGCTTCCACGACTATCGCTACCGCTTAGTGATAAAGTAAAGCATTACGGCGCAATTGCATTGCATACAATAAAGCGACAACCATATGGCTCCTGCCAGTTGCCGATAACTTGGTTACAAAACATGATCATCTCATACAATAAAATTTAGCATCATGTCTTGACCATATCACATCACAACATGCCCTGCAAAAACAAGTTAGACGTCCTCTACTTTGTTGTTGCAAGTTTTACGTGGCTGCTACAGGCTTAAGCAAGAACCAATCTTACCTACGCATCAAAACCACACCGATAGTTTGTCAAGTTGGTGTTGTTTTAACCTTCGCAAGGACCGGGTGTAGCCACACTCGGTTCAACTAAAGTTGGAGAAACTGACACCCGCTAGCCACCTTTGTGCAAAGCACGTCGGGAGAACCGGTCTCGCGTAAGCGTACGCGTAATGTCGGTCCAGGCCGCTTCGTCCAACAATACCGCCGAACCAAAGTATGACATACTGGTAAGCAGTATGACTTATATCGCCCATAACTCACTTGTGTTCTACTCGTGCATATAACATCAACACATAAAACCTAGGCTCGGATGCCACTATTGGGGAACGTAGTAATTTCAAAAAAATTCCTACGCACACGCAAGATCATGGTGATGCATAGCAACGAGAGGGGAGAGTGTGATCTACGTACCCTTGTAGACCGACAGCGGAAGCGTTAGCACAACGCGGTTGATGTAGTTGTACGTCTTCACGGCCCGACCGATCAAGCACCGAAACTACGGCACCTCCGAGTTTTAGCACACGTTCAGCTCGATGATGATCCCTGGACTCAGATCCAGCAAAGTGTCGGGGAAGAGTTCCGTCAGCACGACGGCGTGGTGACGATCTTGATGTTCTACCGTCGCAGGGCTTCGCCTAAGCACCGCTACAATATTATCGAGGATTATGGTGGAAGGGGGCACCGCACACGGCTAAGAAAATGATCACGTGGATCAACTTGTGTGTCTAGGGGTGCCCCCTGCCCCTGTATATAAAGGAGCAAGGGGAGGAGGCCGGCCGGCCCTATTGGCGCGCCAAGGAGGAGTCCTCCTCATAGTAGGAGTAGGACTCCTACTAGGAGGGGGAAGGAAGTGGGGAGGGAGAAGGAAAGGGGGGCGCCGCCCCCCTCTCCTAGTCCAATTCGGACCAGGGGGGAGGAGGCGCGCGGCCCACCCTGGCTGACCTTCTCTCTCTCCACTAAGGCCCATATGGCCCATTACTTCTCCCGGGGGGGTTCCGGTAACCCTTCGGTACTCCGGTTTTCTCCGAAATCACTCGGAACACTTCCGGTGTCCGAATATAGCCGTCCAATATATCAATCTTCATGTCTCGACCATTTCGAGACTCCTCGTTATGTCCGTGATCACATCCGGGACTCCGAACTAACTTCGGTACATCAAAACTCATAAACTCATAATATAACTATCATCGAAACCTTAAGCGTGCGGACCCTACGGGTTCGAGAACAATGTAGACATGACCGAGACATGTCTCCGGTCAATAACCAATAGCGGAACCTGGATGCTCATATTGGCTCCCACATATTCTACGAAGATCTTTATCGGTCAGATCACATAACAACATACGTTGTTCCCTTTGTCATCGGTATGTTACTTGCCCGAGATTCGATCGTCGGTATCTCAATACCTAGTTCAATCTCGTTACCGGCAAGTCTCTTTACTCGTTTCATAATACATCATCTCGCAACTAACTCATTAGTTGCAATGCTTGCAAGGCTTATGTGATGTGCATTACCGAGAGGGCCCAGAGATACCTCTCCGACAATCGAAGTGACAAATCCTAATCTCGAAATACGCCAACCCAACATTTACCTTTGGAGACACCTGTAGAGCTCCTTTATAATCACCCAGTTACATTGTGATGTTTGGTAGCACACAAAGTGTTCCTCCGGCAAACGGGAGTTGCATAATCTCATAGTCATAGGAACATGTATAAGTCATGAAGAAAGCAATAGCAACATACTAAACGATCAGGTGCTAAGCTAATGGAATGGGTCATGTCAATCACATCATTCTCCTAATAATGTGATCCCGTTAATCAAATGACAACACATGTCTATGGTTAGGAAACATAACCATCTTTGATTAACGAGCTAGTCAAGTAGAGGCATACTAGTGACGTTTAGTTTGTCTATGTATTCACACAAGTATTATGTTTCCAGATAAAACAATTCTAGCATGAATAATAAACATTTATCATGATATAAGGAAATAAAATAATAACATTATTATTGCCTCTAGGGCATATTTCCTTCAGTGGATCCTTTGATGTGTCGATCATGAGTCCTGACCATTGAGTATTTGAGATAAAGGACACTACCGGTGAAACTTGATGAGTGTATTTTTACACTCATTTCCACCATTGTTTAAACCGAATAGTCCTAATTTTCAAGATAAACACTTCGACACTATTACTAGTGACTAATAAAAGCAAATGATTGTGAATCCCTTTGTTTAATTTTGTTTCCGATGGGAATGGGCCATTTAAGATGGAATCGAAGCATATATGGAATATGAAGGTAGGCGGAAAAAACCCGAGAAAACAAAGGTGCAACCAAGAGAGAAGACGTCGCCAGGTACGAGTGCGCCCGGTCGTACCACCTGGTGCTGCCTTCGTGACATCAGCGCAAGCCAACTTCATAAAAAGGATTGATTCCCCATTCACAACAGAGAGCCGTCCATTCGCAACAGAACGCCCTGAAACCATAAACAATCAACCATATCCATAGTCGTTGCCATTCCCATCTTCATAGCAATCATCCCCTAGCCGTAGCCATGACTTGTCATTGAGATACATCATATACGGTGACATTGTAAGACTATTATCAATCATTTTCATCTTCAAATTCAATCTACAATTCCTTTCTTTTGTGATTCATCTACGAGGTGTGAGTAGCCCACTCAAGCTATGGGCTGAGGCATAGCCTTGCAACCCCATGTACTTGTGCACGGGATTGTTGGTATTGACTTTAAGGCCAAACATATGTATATGTGTTGTAGTAGATTTTTTTCTCTTGCCCCTTTCTTATTCTAAGGCCCCACAGGTACCCCGAGATCCCAAGGATCGATCAAGGAGGAGGTAAAGTGCAAGGATGAGTGAAAGGCTATGCCGAAGGACGATTATAGTAAGGATGAGTATGGTAGCTGAAAATTAGTTCCCCGAGGAGACATGAGGTGCATTTATTAAACGCCCAATGCCTTGGTTCAGAGAAATCCTTCATGACTGACCTAACCCCAGGCGACGATGAGGGCATTGGTTGGACAATAGATGTTGGGGAACGTAGTAATTTCAAAAAAATTCTACACACATGCAAGATCATGGTGATGCATAGCAATGAGAGGGGAGAGTATTTTCTACGTACCCTCGTAGACCGTAAGCGGAAGCGTTATGACAACGCGGATGATGTAGTCGTACGTCTTCATGATCGACCGATCCTAGTACCTAAAGTACGGCACCTCCACGATCTGCACACGTTCGGCTCGGTGAAGTCCCACAAACTTACGATCCAGCAGAGTGTCGAGGGAGAGCTTCCTCAGCACGACGGCGTGATGATGGTGATGATGATGCTACCGGAACAGGGCTTCGCCTAAGCACCGCTACGATATGACCGAGGTGGATTATGGTGGAGGGGGGCACCGCACATGGCTAAGGGATCAATGATCAACTTGTGTGTTCTAGGGTGCCCCCGGCCCCCATATATAAAGGAGCAAGGGGGAGGCCGGCCGGCCTTGGGACACGCCAAGGAGGGGGAGGAGTCCTCCTCCTAGTAGGAGTAGGACTCCCCCTTTCCTAGTCCAACTAGGAGGAGGGATGGGGAAGGAAGGAGTGGGAGAGAGGAAGGGAAAGAGGGGGCGCCCCCCTCCTTGTCCAATTCGGACTCCCAAGGGGGGGGCGCGGCCAGCCCTATGGCCCCTCCTCTCTCTCTCTCACAAGTCCATGTGGACCATTAGTTCCCTCGGGGGTTCTGATAACCCCCCGGCACTCCGATAATTATCCGGTGACCCCCGGAACTCATCCGGTGTTCGAATATATTCATCCAAAATATCAATATTTATGTCTCGACCATTTCGAGACTCCTCGTCATGTCCGTGATCACATCCGGGACTCCGAACTACCTTCGGTACATCAAAATACATAAACTCATAATACCGATCATCACCGAACGTTAAGCGTGCGGACCCTACGGGTTCGAGAACTATGTAGACATGATCGAGACACGTCTCCGGTCAATAACCAATAGCGGAACCTGGATGTTCATATTGGCTCCCACATATTCTACGAAGATATTTATCAGTCAAACCGCATAACAACATACGTTGTTCCCTTTGTCATCGGAATGTTGCTTGCCTGAGATTCGATCATCGGTATCTCAATACCTAGTTCAATCTCGTTACTGGCAAGTCTCTTTACTCGTTCCGTAATGCATCATCCCGCAACTAACTCATTAATCACATTGCTTGCAAGGCTTATAGTGATGTGCATTACCGAGAGGGCCTAGAGATACCTCTCCGATAGACGGAGTGACAAAACCTAATCTCGATCTATGCCAACTCAATAAACACCATTGGAGACACCTGTAGAGAATCTTTGTAATCACCCAGTTACGTTGTGACGTTTGATAGCACACAAGGTGTTCCTCCGGTATTTGGGAGTTGCATAATCTCATAGTCAGAGGAACATGTATAAGTCATGAAGAAAGTAGTAGCAATAAAACTGAACAATCATTATGGTAAGCTAATAGATGGGTCTTGTCCATCACATTATTATCTAATGATGTGATCCCGTTCATCAAATGACAACACATGTCCATGGCTAAGAAACTTAACCATCTTTGATTAATGAGCTAGTCAAGTAGAGGCATACTAGGGACACTCTGTTTGTTTATGTATTCACACATGTACTAAGTTTCCAGTTAATACAATTCTAGCATGAATAATAAACATTTATCATGATATAAGAAAATATAAATAACAACTTTATTATTACCTCTAGGGCATATTTCCTTCAGAATCCCACTTGCACTAGAGTCAATAATCTAGTTCACATTGTCATGTGATTTAACACCAATAGTTCACATCTTTATGTGATTAGTTCACATCTCCATGTGACTAACACCCAAAGGGTTTACTAGAGTCAATAATCTAGTTCACATCGCTCGATTAACACCCAAAGAGTGATCATGTTTTGCTTGTGAGAGAAATTTAGTCAACGGGTCTGCCATATTCAGAGCCGTATGTATTTTGCAAATTTTCTATGTCTACAATGCTTTGCACGGAGCTACTCTAGCTAATTGCTCCAACTTTCAATATGTATCTAGATCGAGACTTAGAGTTATCCAGATCGGTGTCAAAGCTTGCATCGACGTAACTCTTTACGACGAACTCTTTGTCACCTCCATAACTGAGAAACATTTCCTTATTCCACTAAAGATATTTTTGACCGCTCTCCAGTGATCCACTACTAGATCACTATTGTACCCTCTTGCCAAACTTATGGTGAGGTACACCATAGGTCTGGTACACAGCATAGCATACTTTATAGAACCTATGACTGAGGCATAGGGAATGACTTTTCATTCTCTTTCTATTTTCTGCCATGGTCGGGTTTTGAGTCTTTACTCAACTTCACACCTTGCAACACAGGAAAGAACTCCTTCTTTGACTGTTCCATTTTGAACTATTTCAAAATCTTGTCAAGGTATATACTCATTGAAAATATATCAAGCATCTTGATCTATCTCTATAGATCTTGATGCTCAATATGTAAGTAGCTTCACCGAGGTCTTTCTTTGAAAAACTCCTTTCAAACACTCCTTTATGCTTTCCAGAAAATTGTACATTATTTCTGATCAACAATATGTCATTCACATATACTTATCAGAAATGTTGTAGTGCTCCTAGTCACTTTCTTGTAAATATAGGCTTCACCGCAAGTCTGTATAAAACCATATGCTTTGATCACTTTACCAAAGCATATATTCCAACTCCGAGATGCTTGCACCAGTCCATAGATGGATCACTGGATCTTGTTCACTTTGTTAGCACCTTTAGGATCGACAAAACCTTCTGGGTGCATCATATACAACTCTTCTTTAAGAAATCCATTAAGGAATGCATTTTTGACATCCATTTGCCAAATTTCATAAAATGGGGAGTATGTATCCAGAGATTACAATGAGAGGAGAACGGATCCCCGTAGTCCTGAGACTAATGGTGAAAAAGAGAGCGAGATGGAAGAAAAAAGCCCCTCAAGTCTAGTGGTGGGGGTGGCTTATATAGAGTGCGCCACCCCCTCACCTCCTATGTTACAAAGTGGGGCATGAATGCCATAATGCCAGCCCACTATCAAGCCCGCACTATGAGAATGATGTCGACTGCTTTACTGCCTGCTGGTCTTCGTATATCCGAGTGAGTCGTACAGTCGAGTGGTGAACTGTCATCCGAGTGGATGGCATGTTGCTTGGTCGAGTGGATAGTATGCTGCTTGTCCGAGTGGATAGTATGTCTATATGAAATTTACCTGGACCCACATGTTGTGTGGACCCCATGCTTCATGATATTTCGACCCTTCGTGGGACTACCTGTTATGTGTATCCCCAACATTAGCCCCCGAATCGATTATGATTTTGCAGAATGAGTTTGTGCAAGACACAATTTGGTCCGAGTGATTACGGAAATACTCGGTACATGTCGTCGTGCTTTCAGACAACCATAGTTTGAACAAAATCTCAATGGATTTCGGTACCGCGCTTCCCGACTGATCGGGGTAAGTGCCTGTGAGGAGCAACTTGGTGACATTCGTTCATCTCTCAGAAGAGGTTAACTCATGATCTGAGTATGGGTGTGTCATTAAATCTGTGCAACAAGATTGACACATGGAATGCTCTCTCAGAGAGATGCCATTCTTATCCCGGAGGAACGTCAATACGAGTCGGTTTTAGATCCACACTTGCGAGTTTCACGCTTTGAATCCTAGAAGAAGGCTCAAAACAGGTCCACGGAGGAGCGTTAAACTCACCTTATAGGATTTTTTTTGTAGTCGATGGGATTCTTAGAAATTGTTTGTTTGTTGTTCGTCACTCGGACTGGTCAAGCCATACCGAGTGGAGATTACTCCAGTGGGGGAATGCTGAGTGCACCCACTTGGTGTAGTCCCTGAGACTGCCGTCGACTGCGGGCAGTCGGCGGGGGTCTAAGAGAGAAAATCTTCTTAGCTAGTACTGATTGGATTTGTTCTTCTCCGACTCAGAGGTCGAGTGATCTGGAGCTGGGTTTGCATCGAGCAAAATGTTTCTTTCTGAGTTCTCTTCCAGTGGGGGCACGCTGAGTGCACCCACTGGGTGTAGTCCCCGAGCCTCTGTCGGACTAGATGAGTCTGGCAGAGGGTTTAAGTCTCCCGGTAAACCTCCATGCAGTTGGCACGGTAAATATCTTTGTCTGAAATTGAATCAATCGGATGGATCTTCAAGCGCTTGGCATGGTAAATAAGCTCAGCTTGGACCTGAGTCAGTCGGACTGATCTTCGTGCACTTGGCACTATAAATGAATTCAATCTGGAACTGGATCAATCAAGTGATTTTTGTGCACTCGGCATGATGAATGAATTCGACCTTGAAACTGCCGACTGTAGAAAAAAGCTGGCCACTCCAGGGAGTAATCGTTCCAGTAGTACTTCTTATATTGACCGTTAGATTTTACCTGAAAGGGGTATTTGTAAGAGTACATTGTATCCGTAGAGGAGCTTCATTTTTACCCTTTTGCATGAAAGGGGTATTTGTCCAAGTGGATGTGCTTCCCGACTGATCGGGGTATGTTGACTGCAAGGAAAAACTTGGTGGCACTTGTATGTCTCCCTAAGGAGATAGACTAGTGGTCTGACATGGATGTGCCATGACACCCGAGTGACGAGGCTAGTGCGTGGGTTGACTCTCCAGAGAGAAGCCACTCATTATCCTGGGGGAAAACCAGTACATGGCATCTCTGAGTCCAAGTTTGTGAAACTGACGCCTTGGAGCCTAGGATAGGGCCAAGTGTATCCGTAGAGGAGCGTCGTTTTCACCCTTTTGCAGTCCTGAAGATGACTTTAGGTAATGATTTGGGCGATCATCCGAGTGGGCAGTACTACCCTTATAGATTTTCGGCAGACCGGGTAGGTATGGTCAGAAAGATATTCCTGATGTGATCAATGGGTTGATTGAATGGGCATAACCCCTGAGGGCGGCGTGGCCAACGGCTGTGCGTATCCGACGAGTGATGCTCGAAAGAGGCAAGCTTGCTACAGATTGTGATATGAGGTTTGATCAAGCTAAGAAAGGGTTCTTGCCTGTGTTACAAGGTGTGAAGTTGAGTAAGACTCAATGCCCGACCACTACAGAAGATAGAGAGAAAATGAAAAGTGTTCCCTATGCTTCAGCCATAGGCTCTATCATGTATGCAATGTTGTGTACGAGACCTGATGTGTGCCTTTCTATTAGCCTAGCAGGGAGGTACCCAAGTAATCCAGGAGTGGATCACTAGACAACGGTCAAGAACATCCTAAAGTACCTGAAAAGGACCAAGGATATGTTTCTCGTTTATGGAGGTGACAAAGAGCTCATCATAAATGGTTATGTTGATGCAAGCTTTGACATTGATCTGGATGATTCTAAATCGCAAACCGGATACGTGTTTATATTAAATGGTGGAGCTGTCAGTTGGAGCAGTTCTAAACAAAGCGTCATGGCGGGATCTACATGTGAAGCAGAGTACATTTCTGCTTTGGAAGAAGCGAATGAAGGAGTCTGGATGAAGGAGTTCATATCCGATCTAGGTGTCATACCTAGTGCATCGGGTTCAATGAAAATCTTTTGTGACAATACTGGTGCAATTGCTTTGGCAAAGGAATCCAGATTTCACAAGAGAACCAAGCACATCAAGAGACGCTTCAAATCCATTCGGGATCAAGTCCAAGTGGGAGACATAGAGATTTGCAAGATATATACGGATCTGAATGTTGCAGACCCGTTGACTAAGCCTCTTCCACGAGCAAAACATGATCATCACCAAGGCTCCATGGCTGTTAAAATCATTACTGTGTAATCTAGATTATTGAATCTAGTGCAAGTGGGAGACTGAAGGAAATATGCCCTAGAGGCAATAATAAAGTTATTATTTATTTCCTTATTTCATGATGAATGTTTATTATTCATGCTAGAATTGTATTAACCGGAAACATAATATATGTGTGAATACATAGACAAACATAGTGTCACTAGTATGCCTCTACTTGACTAGCTCATTGATCAAAGATGGTTAAGTTTCCTAACCATAGACATGAGTTGTTATTTGATCAATGGGATCACATCATTAGGAGAATGATGTGCTTGACTTGACCCATTCTCTTAGCTTAGCACTTGATCGTTTGTTTACTGCTATTGCTTTCTTCATGACTTATACATGTTCTTATGACTATGAGATTATGCAACTCCTGAATAACGGAGGAACACTTTGTGTGCTACCAAACGTCACAACGTAAGTGGGTGATTACAAAGGTGCTCTACAGGTGTCTCCGATGGTATTTGTTGAGTTGGCATAGATCAAGATTAGGATTTGTCACTCCGATTGTCGGATAGGTATCTCTGGGCCCTCTCGGTAATACACATCACTATAAGCCTTGCAAGCATGATAACTGATGAGTTAGTTATGGGGTGATGTATTACGAAACGAGTAAAGAGACTTGCCGGTAATGAGATTGAACTAGGTATTGGATATCGACGATCGAATCTCGGGCAAGTAACATACCGATGACAAAGAGAACAACGTATAGTGTTCTGCAGTTTGACTGATAAAGATCTTTGTAGAATATGTAGGAACCAATATGAGCATCCAGGTTCCGCTATTGGTTATTGACCGGAGACATGTCTCGGTCATGTCTACATAGTTCTCGAACCCATAGGTCCGCACGCTTAAAGTTCAATGATGGTTATATTATGAGTTTATGTGTTTTGATGAACGAAGGAAGTTCGGAGTCCCGGATGTGATCACGAACATGACGATGAGTCTCTAAATGGTCGAGACATAAACATTGATATATTGGAAGCCTATATTTGGATATCGGAAGTGTTCCGGGTGAAATCGGGATTTTACCGGAGTACCGGGGGTTACCGGACCCCCCCCCCCCTGAGGGGGGTGGGTTAATGGGCCAAGATGGGCCTTAGTGGAGAAGAGGAGGGGCGGCTAGGGCAGGCCGCACGCCCCATCTCCCTCTAGTCCGAATTGGACAAGGAGGGGGGGCGCCCCCTTTCCTTCCTCTCTCCCTGCTCCTTCCCCCTTCTCCTACTCCAACTAGGAAAGGAGGGAGTCCTACTCCCGATGGGAGTAGGACTCCTCCCTGGCGCGCCTCCTCCTGGCCGACCGCCTCTTCCCCCTTGCTCCTTTATATACGGGGGCAGGGGGCACCTCTAGACACACAAGTTGATCGTAGATCTCTCCCAACCGTGTGCGGTGCCCCCCTCCACCATAATCCACCTCGGTCATACTGTAGCGGTGTTTAGGGGAAGCCCTGCTGCGGTAGCTTCATCAACATCGTCACGACGCCATCGTGCTGACGAAACTCTTCCCCGAGCTCTACTGGATCGTGAGTTCGTGGGACGTCACCGAGCTGCACGTGTGCTGAACGCGGAGGTGTCGTACGTTCGGTACTGAGGATCGGTCGATCGTGAAGACATACGACTACATCAACCGTGTTGTCATAACGCTTCCGCTTAACGGTCTACGAGGGTACGTGGATGACACTCTCCCCTCTCGTTGCTATGCATCACCATGATCTTGCGTGTGCGTATGAATTTTTTTGAAATTACTACGTTCCCCAACAGACCTGCGTGACAACTGAGTCTAAATAAGAATGAAGATGGTGTGCAGTGCGTCTGGGTGATTATAGAACTTGGTCAAAGTGGCGGATCGAATGCACTTGTTGAAGTGAAGGATCTAACTGGTGATGAAGTACTTGACTACTCAGGAGAGTGTCATTCCAAATGAGATGCAGCCCCCAAGTGCGGCGTAGCCCCCGAGCGTACTACAGGCTTCGACAACGAACATGTCGGAATACGAGAAATATAGTTTTGAATGGATGATTTGGAATTCATCGAGTCAGACTCAGGTAAAGATGAGGAGAAGCTTCCGAGTGATGCTTGAAAGAGGCAAACTCGCAAAAAGAGTGAAGTGTGTGAAGTTTAATTATAAAAGGGACTTATCTGTCTCATGTATGACGAGGTCTATATCATTGATACGATGAAGAGGATTCCACAGAGGGGTTGACTGGATGTGTTTGAAGTCAACAGAGCGACAAGGTCAGTGTTGTGGTGCGCTAGGACCGGTATGGTGACCGAGTCCGAGCAGCGAAGAACTTGGCGCATAGGGCCGTCGAGTGATCGCATAACTTGTGTAAAAAAATGGCACAAGCCAACGAAATAATTTCTCGAGGAAATTTGATGTGTTGTGAAATGATTTATGTGAATAACACCCATAGACACCTGCTGGTAGTGCAAGGGGCTTGCTGGTTAACCAGCAAGAGTCTGAAAGAGTGAAGGATCCGTTCGAACTTGTCGAAGCGACGGATCCGACTGAACTCATTGGAATACTGGCTCAAATAAAACGAAAGTGTAGTGTTTTGACTGAGTTGCAGCCTCGGAGGACCGACGCAAACTCGAAATGAAGAACGACACATGGTGTTCGTGAATGATGTATGCAAAAAAATGGAAGTTGGACTCGTGAGTCACATAACCAGTATTAAGCAAGTATGTGAAAATAAGCAGCCGAGCGTAGAGGTACACTCGGTGGCGTGGCCTCCGAGTGAACATGACGTGTGAATTACGGGATACTCGGGAAGATGGAAATAACAAAATGTAAAATTACTTAGCTGTCTGAAGGCGCGAGAGTGGCAGAGTGGTCATGAGGCGACCAACCGAATGGCGACGCGCGGGGCGGCCGAGTGGTGATGAGGTGACCAACCGAGTGGCGACGCGGGGCGGCCGAGTGGTGATGAAGTGACCAACCGATGGCGACGGGCGGGGTGGCCGAGTGCTGATGAGGTGACCAACCGATGGCGACGCGCGGGGCGGCCGAGTGGTTATGAGGTGACCAACTGATGGCGACGCGCGGGGCGGCCGAGTGGTTATGAGGTGACCAACCGATGGTGATGCCCGGGGCGGCCGAGTGGTGATGAGGTGACCAACCAATGGCGACGCGCGGGGCGGCCGAGTGGTTATGAGGTGACCAACCGATGGCGACGCGCGGGGCGGACGACTGGTTATGAGGTGACCAACCGATGGCGACGCGCGGGGCGGCCGAGTGGTTATGAGGTGACCAACCGATGGCGACGCGCGGGGCAGCCGAGTGGTGCTGAGGTGACCAATCGATGGCGACGCGGGGGGAGGCCGAATGGTTATGAGGTGACCAACCGATGGCAACGCGCGGGGCGGCTGAGTGGTTATGAGGTGACCAACCGAGCGGCGATGCGCGGGGCGGCCGAGTGGTTATGAGGTGACCAACCGATGACGACGTGCGGGGCGGCCGAGTGGTTAAGAGGTGACCAACTGATGGTGACGCGCGGGGCGGCCGAGTGGTTATGAGGTGACCAACCGATGACAACGCGCGGGGTGGCCAAGTGGTTATGAGGTGACCAACCAATGGCGACGGGTGGGACGGCTAAGTGGTTATGAGGTGACCAAACGACGGCGACGCGCGGGGCGGCCGAGTGGTTATGAGGTGACCAACCGACGGTGACGCGCGGGGCGACCGAGTAGTGATGAGGTGACCAACCGAGTGGCGACGAGCTTGGCTGCCGAGTGGTGATGAGGTGACCAACCGATGGCGATGCGCGGGGCGGCCGAGTGGTGATGAGGTGACCAACCGATGGCGACGCGTGGGGCGGCCTGATACGTCCATTTTGCATCATGCTTTTATATCGATATTTATTGCATTATGGACTGTTATTTCACTTTATGTCACAATACTTATGGCTATTCTCTCTTATTTTACAAGGTTTACATAAAGAGGGATAATGCCGGCAGCTGGAATTCTGGACTGGAAAAGGAGCAAATATTAGAGACCTATTCCGCGCAACTCCAAAAGTCCTGAAACTCCATGAAACGTCTTAAAATAAATAAAGAAAAATCCTCGCAAAAGATAAAGGCCAGGGGGCCCACACCCTTCTCACGAGGGTGGGGGGCGCCCCCCCTAGGGCGCGCCCCCCTACCTCATGGCCCCCCTGGTGGCTCTCCGACATCCATCTTCTCCTATATGAAGTCTTTCGATGAGAAAAAAAATAGGAAGGAACTTTTCGGGATGAGGCTCCGCCGCCACGAGGCGGAACCTTGGCGGATCCAATCTAGAGCTCCGGCAGGGATGTTCTGTCGGGGATACTTCCCCCCCGGAGGGGGAAATCATCACCATCGCCATCACCAACGCTCCTCTCAGCGGGAGAGGGCAATCTCCATCAACATCTTCACCAGCACCATCTCATCTCCAAACCCTAGTTCATCTCTTGTATCCAATTCTTGTCTCAAAGTCTGCGATTGGTGCTAGTAGGTTGCTAGTAGTGTTGATTACTCCTTGTAGTTGATGCTAGTTAGTTTAATTGGTGGAAGATCATATGTTCAGATCATATATGCATATTATTACCCCTCTGATTATGAACATGAATATGCTTTGTGAGTAATTACGTTCGTTCCTGAGGACAAGGGAGAAGTCTTGCTATGAGTAGTCATGTGAATTTGGTATTCGTTTGATATTTTGATAAGATGTATGTTGTCTAGCCTCTAGTGGTGTTATGTGAACGTTGACTACATAACACTTCACCATTATTTGGGCCTAGAGGAAGGCATTGGGAAGTAATAAGTAGATGATGGGTTGCTAGAGTGACAGAAGCTTAAACCCTAGTTTATGCTTTGCTTCGTAGGGGGCTGATTTGGATCCATATGTTTCATGCTATGGTTAGGTTTACCTTTTTGTTGTAATTGCGGATGCTTGCAATAGAGGTTAATCATAAGTGGGATTCTTGTTCAAGTAAGAACAGCACCGAAGCACCGGTCCACCCACATATCAAATTATCAAAGTATCGAACGCGGATCATATGAACGTGATGAAAACTAGCTTGACGATATTCCCATGTGTCCTCGGGAGCGCTTTTCCTATTATAAGAGTTTGTTCCAGCTTGTCCTTTGCTACAAAAGGATTGGGCCACCTTGCTGCACTTTATTTACTTTTGTTACTTGTTGCTCGTTACAATTTATCCTATCACAAAACTATCTGTTACCACTTATTTCAGTACTTGTAGAGAATACCTTGCTGAAAACCGCTTATCATTTCCTTCTGCTCCTCGTTGGGTTCGACACTATTACTTATCGAAAGGACTATGATAAATCCCCTATACTTGTGGGTCATCACGGCCAAGTGGTGATGAGGTGACCAACCGATGGCGACGCGCGGGGCGGTCGAGTGGTGATGAGGTGACCAACCGAGTCGCGACACGCGGGGCGGCCGAGTGGTGATGAGGTGACCAACCGATGGCGACGCGCAGGGTGGCCGAGTGGTGATGAGGTGACCAACCGAGTGGTGACGCGCGGGGCGGCCGAGTGGTGATGAGGTGCCCAACCGATGGAGACGCGCGGGGCGGCCGAATGATGTAGACGCGTCCCGCGGAGTGGCGATGAGGGGAGCGTCCGAGTGAAGTAGACGTGTGTCGCGGAGTGACGATGCATGGGGCGTCCAAGTGAAGTAGACGCGTGGCGCGAAGTGATGATGCGTGGGGCGTCCGAGTGATGTAGACGCGTGGCGTGGAGTGACGATGCGCCGTGCGTCCGAGTGATGTAGACACGTCCCGCGGAGTGGCGACGCGCGAGGCATCCGAGTGAAGTAGACGCGTGGCGCGGAGTGGCGATGCGAGGGGCGTCCGAGTGAAGTAGACGCGTGACACGGAGTGATGATGCATGGGGCGTCCGAGTGATGTAGACGTGTGGCGCGAAGTGACGATGCGTTGGGCGTCCGAGTGATGTAGACGCATGGCGCGAAGTGGCGACATGCAGTGCGTCTGAGTCGGTTAGTTTATGATGACGCGAGCAGCTTCGTGACCGCGTGCAGGGCGGCCGAGTGGCGGCGTGTGGGCGACTGAGCGCTAGTGATTCTGTTTGGTCCGAGTGAGCTAGCTCATCCGAGTGACTACCGACTGAAGGGAGTTGCTGTCGAGTGGATGATGTTGGAGGGAGAAACTGCTGAGCATGGCAACATGGCCAACTCCTGGTCTCCACACCGCATCGGGTTTGTGCCTCCAACGCGGGATACGCAGTCGTGTGCGAGGGCAGAGTCAACTTCCGGTTGCGACTGTGTGGTGTTGACTACTTCGTAGAGGCTATCGGTGAGTGCTTGGCGTCAGACGGAGGAACCGTCGGGGCGTCGTGCCGGAAACCATTGGTCGCGGGGATTCGCCAACGCCTGCCGCTTTAGATGCCGTTACCATTCATTGATGGATTTGACCGCGTCCAAAACGCATTGAAGGAGGCGTCCATGTCGAACGCATTGATGGAGTTGTAAACGTCCAGCGCATTGGTGGAATTGCCCCATGTCTAGAATCTGTACGTGCATGCAAGAGGCTTTAATTAGCAGCAGTTAAGCGAGAGTTAAGGCCATTCAAGCATGCAAGGAAGTTTCCCATTCCTACGGCCATTTATCCCCTGCATGAAGAAAAATAAATGAGGAGGAATTAAGGTTAGAAGGAAAGTGGAAGGCGGGGTGTCGGTGTCAAAACCGGCGGATCTCGGGTAGGGGGTCCCGAACTGTGCGTCTAAGGCGGATGGTAACAGGAGGCAGGGGACACGATGTTTTACCCAGGTTCGGGCCCTCTTGATGGAGGTAAAACCCTACGTCCTGCTTGATTGTTCTTGATAATATGAGTAGTACAAGAGTTGATCTACCATGAGATCGGAGAGGCTAAACCCTAGAAGCTAGCCTATGGTATGATTGTATGTTGTCCTACGGACTAAAACCCTCCGGTTTATATAGACACCGGAGGAGGCTAGGGTTACACAAGGTCGGTTACAAAGGAGGAGATATGCATATCCGTATTGCCTAGCTTGCCTTCCACGCCAAGTAGAGTCCCATCCGGACAAGGGACGAAGTCTTCAATCTCGTATCTTCATAGTCCAACAGTCCGGCTGTCCGGAGACCCCCTAATCTAGGACTCCCTCAGTAGCCCCTGAACTAGGCTGCAATGACGATGAGTCCGGCATGCAGTATTGTCTTCGGCATTGCAAGGCGGGTTCCTCCTCCAAATACACAACGGAAGAATTTGAATACAAGGATAGTGTCCGACCCTGCAAAATAAGTTCCACATGCCACCGTAGAGAGAATAATATTTCCTCAAATCTAATCTGCTGACTTGTTTTGGCAACATGACATTATGCCATGGTCCGGTGATTATTCGAACCGTTTCCTTTAACTAGCCCCGCACATAACGCGAGGCAGTTTTTTGACACGTCTTGTCAAAGCAGAGATCGTGTCCCCCTTATTACGGGATTCTCATTAATACGGACCTGGGTAACCCAACCGCGCCATCAATTACGGCGCTTGGGGGATAAGCGAGTTTTACCAGGCTAGTGGGGGCGCATAGTTTAGTCCGCCCTTATAAAGGGATAAGATCTCACCTTTTTCTACCCATGCCTTCTTCCTCCCTGCTCATCCATTCTCGCGCACTCGAGATCCAGCGCCCAAGTCCACATCCTTCTCCCCAACTCTCTCCAAACATGTCCGGAGCGCGAGGCAAGTGGATGGCCTCCTCCGTCATGGAGGGACACATCAAAAAACTGCGTGGAGCCGGATACTTAGCCGTGGATATCGCGCACCGGCTGCCAGCTGCGGGGCAGATCGTCCCTACCCCGGAACCTCACAAAATGGTTTTTTCCTCCCCCACTTCGTCCGCGGACTGGGGTTTCCCCTCCATCCATTCATCCGCGGCCTCATGTTCTATTACGGGCTGGACTTTCATGATCTGGCCCCGAATTTCATCCTCAACATCTCGGCGTTTATCGTCGTGTGTGAGGCTTTCCTCCGCATCCGCCACCACTTCGGCCTGTGGCTGAAGACCTTCAATATCAAGTTGAAGGTAGTAGGCGGCCAACAAGCGGAATGCGGCGGAGCCATGGTGGGCAAAATGCCCAATGTTACATGGCTCGAGGGCTCCTTCGTGGAGATCGTAAAGGGGTGGCGATCGGGGTGGTTCTACATCACCGAGCCGCGCGACACCAACTAGGTGGCGGCCCCCGAGTTTCGATCCGGAGTCCCCACGCGGCTCACTTCCTGGAAGGAGAAGGGCCTGTCTTGGGGTTCTTCGATGGAGCTGGACGGACTCCAGAAATGTATCCGGAACATGACAAGCAAGAAACTTAAGCTTGTCAACATAGTCCAGGTCATGCTCTTCCGCCGGATCTTCCCGTGTCAACAACGGGCTTTCAACTTATGGGAGTTCGACCCGGCCCAGCACCAGACTCTACATGAGCTCTTCGACACGACACATAAGGACGTCTGGTAGGTGCTTTTCAAGGGCGCCGAGGTCCCCCCTTCTCTCACCAAGGACCGCGGGCTAAGTGTCGGGGGTTGGGTGCGAAATATGCCAATGGATGGCTTATCATGGTGGGGGCGAGTAGAACGTTGCCGGTGCCTGGAAACGGGATGAGGCGTAGACACGAACACCGGCGTACTTTACCCAGGTTCGGGGCTCTCCTAGGAGATAACACCCCTAGTCCTGCTCTGCGGGGTCTCCGCATGATCACTAAGGCAAAGTGAGTACAAAGGCGCTCCTCGAGCTGTATCTGTGGGAAGGAGAAGGCAAGGCTAGCTCTCTCCTTTCTCTAAGGTCTGGTCTAGTTCTAATGAATCGGAACCCTTTGCATGGGTGTCCTGGGGGGGGGGTTATATAAGCCTACCCCCTAGGGGTACAATGGTAAACTGTAGGGACGTAGGGCCCGGCTGTCAGTCTCTTCGCCTGCGGGCCCTCATGCCGACTGCTGGGGCCCGCCGATTGGTGGGCCCAGCCGACTGGTCGGGTTCGGAGCCGACAGGCCGCACCAGCCGCTGGCGGGTCCTGCCGGCTGCTGATTACTGTAGCAGTGCCTCTAATGACGCAGACTTGGTCATGGGGTCGTGGCTAAAGTCCTGCCGCCTGGCAGGCGATTACTGTAGCCACTCCCCGTCTCGTCTGGTTACTGGCGCGTGGGACCCATGGGAGGGGCAGGCCGACTTCCGCGGGTCGGCTCCCTACGGGTCCGACTGGTGGCGCCCTTGCCGTCTTCTGGACTCTCTCTGACTGGTAGGGCCCGTCTTCCGCGGATCGTACCATCAGACAGTCGTGGGTACAGGACTCCGCCCGATGTTGCTGGCGTCAGGGATGGCATGGCAACAGTGTTGTGCCAGACAGAGATCTCCGCTGGTACAGCGCACCGTGCCCTGGCCATCCCCCGGAAAAGGGGAGGGAGTGGGCTTCGCTGTCGCCACTCCCTGTCCCATCCCCCCTGATGAGGGCATGGGCTTTGCTGGCGTCGGGGGCCGACTTCCCATGGTCGGCGACTCCAAAAGCCGCCAGTCGGAGTCGGCCGGTCTCGATCTCATATGTAGGACTCGGACGCTTATGCTCAGCCGGCTGTTCCTCCAGCCGCCCTCCTGAAGTCGTCTCTCTGCCCATTGTCTTGAGGGGCATAGTCAGCCCCGATGTCTTGAAAGGTTATGGGCCTCGGGTTAGCCTACCTGTGGCCCATTACTCCGACAGTAGTCCCCGAAGCTGATGAGGCGCCGCGGACAATCAGCCGAGGAGCCTCAGTAGCTTCATTCTTCGAGTATTTGAGGTGAATACTCCGCTTGACTCTGCCGGGCCGACTGGTAGGAGTCGGAGTCACCTGACTTTGACTCGTCCAAAATACTTTTGAATCACCTGGTGGGAACTCAGTGGCGTACAAGCTAAGCCTTCTAGTCGCCACCCACTTCGTGCCCAACACATGGAAACATGTGGCCCGGCCAGCCTGCCTACCCATCCGCGAGATGGGACATGCCCGCAGGCGGGGCCCGCCACTACCATGCCTCGGCACGCAAGCGGATCCACTGCGGTCGTGGGGGGCGGCTGAGGTTCCTACGGAGTTACCACGCGCAGTAACTTTGCGCGATAAACGTGGGGGGCATGGGGTAGTGGGCGCAGTGAATCCCACAACCGCCCCCTCGGCTTCGCAGCCCACTAGGCTATAAGTAGGGGGAGGAGGGGAAACGATAGAGCACACGCGTCCTGCCTCCCCACTGCTTCTTCTCCTTCTTCTCTCTCTCTCTGCTCCTAAAGCTTCGTCGAACGTTGCGGCGGTCCGCTCACGATGATCTCTTCCTCCGCCTTCACGCCCTCGACGGCGCACTCCGGCACCTGGGATGGTTCGGAGGTCCACGAGGATCACATCGACTTCCTCCACAAGACGCGTCGTTTGCCCGTCGAGGACCTCGTGAGGGTCCGCCTCGCGCGGAGGGGAGAAATTTCGCCGGCGCCCCAGGAGGGCGAGCGGGTCATCTTCCGCTCGCACTGCCTGCGCGGCCTAGGCCTGCTGGCGAGCAACTTCTTCCGCTCCTTCCTCGAGTTCTATGGACTCCAGCCGCACCACCTCACCCCCAACACGGTGGTGCTGCTGTCCGCCTTCGTCACCCTGTGCAAGGGCTTCATCGGCGTCCTCCCCACCATCGAGCTCTGGGGGGGGGGAGTTATTCTTCTCCAAGCTCGGCACCCAAGCCGCGGGCGTGCCGGCTCAGTGCGGCGCGTTCATCGCCGTGCGGAGGTCGGGGGCCGACAACCCATTTCCCTCCATCAGGCTGATCAAGTCGGTGAAGATGTGGCAGCGGTCGTACTTCTACGTGAAGAACGTCTCCGCAGAGGGCGATTGGATCAACCTGCCGGCCTTCATAGCCGGCCCGCCGGCTGGGAGGCAGCCCAACTGGTCGCATCGGGCCCGGACGTTGACGCCTGCAGGAGCCGGCGCTGTTGCGCGGCTTCGAGTACTAGCGCAGTCGGAGCACCTGACTGGGCCGGACTTGCTGGCCGCCTTCGTGGCGTGCCGAGTGCTGCCCCTCCAAAGTCGCCCCCACATGATCTGCCAGATGAGCGGGCACCGAGACCCGAGCCAAATGTGCACCAAGGAGATGCCTCACGAGGAGGTAGCCTACATGGTGAACTATCTTGCGAGCTGCGACCTCAACGAAGAGTGGCTGTTCGGCAAGGAGCCGTACTCACGTGCTGCCCCTCCGCCTCTGGTGAGTCGTTTTTCCTTCTCTCTTTTTCTTCGATTCTCCTGACATCTTTACTGTCGAGTCCGTCTTGCTCGTTCTGACCAGTCGGCTTTGGTCAGAACCCCCCCTCCAGCCAGCAGCCGGCACCATGGGGCCAGACCGCGAATTCCTCCCCGACCGAGTGGAGAGCGATGTGGACGACCCCGACTTGGGGGCGGCGGCCCTGGAGGACGACGCCGAGGGGGGAGGCGGCGCGTCAGGTGGCCCGAGAATTGGGGCTAGTCTTGAGGACTGGCCTGATGATGACGAGGAGGTTGCCGCACGCCACCAGCCAGGAGCCGGCCAGCCGGGCGTGGGCTCGTCGGCCCCGCCGGACGCTCAAGGCAGCGGCAAGAAGCGCAGACGAGCCTGTTCGGCAGCCGGCCAAAGAAGCCCAAGGGCTCAGCCGCGGCGACCAAGCGGGATGAAGCGGCCGCAAAGGCCAATCGCTTCCGCAAGGTGGTGAAGACGCCGCAGCTGATTTCGGCGTAAGTACTACCTCCCTTCATACCTTCACATTTCATTATTGAGTCTGTCTGAAATCCCTTTACTTTATTTTCCCGGCTTTAGGGCCCTCTCTCTCTTGAGAAGTCGGCCGCTGGCTCCGTCGTGAAGTCGGCGGAGACCTCCTCCACCACCCGGCGGATTGATCCCGCCGCCGACCTCCGGGAGGCGACGGAGCGGAACGCGCGGGAGGCGCGTGAGGAGCGGGAAGCCGCCCGCTTGAAGAAGGTGGAGGCCGACAAGGCAGAGGCCGCCGCTCTGAAGAAGCTGGCGGAGGCCAAAGCCGCCGATGCGGAGAAGAAGCGCGCAGAGGAAGCCGCACACCGTCAGTCAGCGGTGTTTGTCGTCCCCTTGAACTCCGCACTGCCGCCACCGGAGTTCACGGCGCAGACTGGGGAAGTCGGCGACGAGAACCCGGTCATGGAGAGGGACACCGACGTCACCGCCATGCCGGAAGTCATCGTGCCGCCACCGCCACCCTCCGGAGGCACGCCAGACGGAAAACCGACGGACCCGCCAGTGCCGCCAACCGGAGGCGCGGCGGCGACGGGCCTGGCCCTTGAGGTCAGTATGCCGACGCGCCGCCGTCTCGCGAAGGCGGCCTCAGCGCCGCGTCCTCTGGAGACCGGCGCTGTGAGCTCCACGATCCCGGACACCGAGGTGTCGAGCGCCGCGCCCACCGGGTGGGTGCGGGGAGGCGGGACGGTCCCGTTGAACCAGGCCCTCTTGGACGTCCAAGCCAAGCTCCGGGCCGAGGGCGACGCCATCAAGGAGTGCACCAAGGCATACCTGGCATCACGAACGGCCATCTGGGTACACATCCTTCCTTTTTGCTTTGCTTCCTTCTTTTTTCTTTGTGGGGGAGCGCCAGCGCACCCACTGGGTGTAGTCCCCGAGATTCGGGCCGGCTGCTGAGCAGGCGGCTCGGAACTCTAATCGGTGAGTTCCAAGTACCAACACTTTTTTTGAATTTTTGATGCATGATTACCACAATCTTCGCGTGACCTCCTTCAACGCCAATGTTGAGGAGCTGGCCAAGCGGACCGCCGACTTGTCGGACAGCCGGGGTGAGTCTTCTTCTTTCTCTACGGGGGCGCGCTGGCGCACCCGCGGGTTGTAGTCCCCGAGATTCAGGCCGACTGCTGAGCAGTCGGGCCGGATCACCCCAGCGACCTTTCTTCTTTGTTGACAACTGACATCCGCCCCCTCTTTCAGAAGCCAATGCCGCCCTTCAGCAGCAGCTGGGCGAAGTCAACACCGCGCTCTGTGTGAATTAGGAGGAGTGCGGCCGGCTGACGGAGGAGCGCGACCGGCTGGTTACGCAGCTGGCGGAGCAGAAGGAGCTGCTCCAGAGGGCCCAGAAGGACGCGGAGGACAAGGAAACCGCCCTTCTCGCCGAATTTGCGTCTGAGCGCTCCTCATGGACCGATAAGGAGGCGACGCTGGTCTCCAGCTTCCAAGCAATCAAAGATCTTGTCGATGGTGAGCTTCCCCTTGTTTCCTTTACTGGGCTGCCGACTGCTAGTCGAGTCGGCCTTAAATTTTTAACCTTGTTTCGCTCTTCTTCCTTAGCAGACTTCTTCCCTGGCCATTCTGATGCCGCCAATCAAGCCATCGAGGCTGACCGTGAAGCACAGAGGACGGACGGCGCACAGGTCGCCCCCGACGCCCCCCGAACTCCTGGCGAGCAGATTCTTAGCATCGAGGCCCGCCTTCGGCCAGCCCACCGGATGTTGTGCCGGTTTAACGTGTCGGTGCCCAGGCGATTGCCGCCCTGTGGCCGGACATGCAGGCACCATGCACCCCCAGTCGGACTGCCGACTGGCTGGAGGTAGCAGCCGGCCGTCTTGAGGCCTGGAAGGGTTCTTCAGCCCGAGCTGGAGCCCGCCGGGCTTTAGAATTCGCCAAGGCGTGGTATCCTGGGCTGAGTTTAGCCCAGTTAGCCACGTTCCGGCTGGAAGCTGAGGCGGAGCTGGCAACGGTGGAGGACGATCTTGTCAAGCGCGCCGCGTCGATCACCGAGTACACCAACACCAGCGTCTTCGTCCCAGAGCGGGCTGAGAACGGCGAGGAGGCACCGCCAGAGTGGTTCGGGCTGAACCTGGATGACGACGAGGACTCGGCGGAGGTGATCGACTCCAGTGGCGAAGAGGAAGGCGAGGAGGAGGAAGGAGACGAGGAGGAGGTGCCAGAGGTCGAGGCAGACGGCCAGCCCCAGCCCGACCGCGCCTCTAGCAACTAGCCGCGCCCAACTAAGCCAGCTGTCTCCAGAGGTGATCAGGCGGAGACCAACCAGCCGGCCGCCCCGGCGACTGGCACCGCCGACCCCTCCGGTCCTCCGAGTCCGCCCGCCGCTTCCTAGGCTGCCACTTTATCTTTGTTTTACCTGGTTAGCAATCTTGATGAACTTGTTATTTTGCACAATTCCACCCACTGGGTCTATCTTGAACTTCGGTTTGATGATTCGGCCAAGGGCCTTTCTATGTAAATATTTATCCGTATCCTATCTCTTCTTGCTTATTGCTCTTTGACTTTTTCCTTTGCCGCCTTCCCTTGGTTGTTGTTTTGCCAGTCGGACAGCCGCTCTGCGGACTGCCGCTAGATCAAAATACTTGGCTTCTTTGGGAAGGCAAGTACTTAGCCTTTTAGAGTTTTTAGCAAGTTAATTTAGGAAATGGCAAGCCGACTGCTAAAGAGTCGGTTGTAAAGGGTTAAAACCGGCTTTAAACTATGAGCGAGCTTTGAGTCCTTAGCCATTTTTCATATGGACACCCATTCTACCTTACTCCTGTTCGCCGGACAGTCGCTCTGCGATCTGCGGCTTCTAACAGGAGACGGCTTAAGTGCCACACATTACTTGTCTGGCTGCAGGAAGTCGTTTCATAGCTCAAGTCGGCAAGTCCCCGGGCCGACTAGTCGAACCCGGTGCCAAGTGGCGTAACGAAGAATAACATATTCATAGGCATAACTCTTCATCATATAGATAAAAGAAGGCAGTCCCCTAGATCTTCTCGAGGGGCCCGAAGTCTTCGTACTTTAATACAAAAGGCAGCGTAATACATACTGCATTAACTGTAAAATCTTCGGAGGAGGTTTGCATTCCATGGCTGCTCCGTCTCTTTGCCGGAGTCGTCCCTTTTGCGTGCTCGGGGCTTCTGAGCATCGATCAGGTAATAGGAGTCGTTGCCCAACACTTTGCTGATGATGAAGGGGCCTTCCGAGGGTGCTGAGAGCTTGTGCTGGCCAGCTGTTCGCTGAATCAGCCGGAGCACAAGGTCTCCTTCTTGGAAAGATCGCGGCTTGACCTTCCGATTGTAGTATCGGCGTAGGCTCTGCTGGTAGATGCTGGACCGGCTGAGTGCCAACAGCTGGCCCTCTTCCAGCAGATCGACGCCGTCTTGACGTGCTTCTTCTGCTTCCTCCTCGGTGTACATGGTGACTCGGGGGGAGTCGAACTCTATGTATGTTGGGATGACGGCTTCGGCACCGTAGACGAGGAAGAAGGGTGTGAAGCCGGTTGACTTGTTTGGAGTCGTGTGCAGGCTCCAGAGGACGGCTGGCAACTCATCAAGCCAACAGCCTGTCGAGCGCTCCAGTGGCTCGACCAACCGAGGCTTGCTGCCGGACAGGATTAGGCCGTTTGCTCGCTCTACCTGGCCGTTGGACTGCGGATGGGCAACAGACGCTAAGTCCAGTCGGATGCCCTACATCGCGCAGAAACGGGCCAAGGCACCTTTTGCAAAATTTGTGCCATTGTCGGTGATGATGCTGTGCGGTATGCCGTACCGAGTTGTGATGTCGGAGATGAAGGTCACAGCGGTCGGACCATTTAAACTCTTGATTGGTTTTGCTTCTATCCATTTGGTGAACTTGTCCACTGCAACAAGTAAGTGAGTCAAACCGCCTCGTGCCGTCTTGAATGGTCCGACCATGTCCAGGCCCCAAATAGCAAAGGGCCAGGCAATGGGAATAGTTTTGAGCGCCGAAGCCGGCTGATGAGGCTTAGAGCAGAACTTCTGGCACCCCTTGCATTTTTGGACCAAAGACTTGGCGTTTTCAAGAGCCGTCGGCCAGAAGAAACCATGGCGGAAAGCTTTGGCGACGAGTGCTCTCGAAGCTGCATGGTGGCCACATTCGCCTTGATGGATGTCTTTGAGGGTTGCTTGGCCTTGCTCTGGCTCCACGCATCACTGGTGAACACGAGTGACACTGCGCCTTACGAGTTCTCTATTGATGATGGCGTACGCTGCCGCCCGGCGTTGTACTTGCCGAGCCAAGATCTCATCGGTTGACAGCTCTTTGTTCACCATGAATTTGAGGATGGGATGGGCCCATGAAGGTGCTGCGATTTCTACAACAGCCAAAACTGCGACTTGGATGAGGGCGGCCGGGCCGGGAGGTGGTGGGTTGGAGTCGGCAGCCATTTGTTGTGTCGATGAAGTCCTCGGGCGGATTGGCGCAGTCCCCGGGCCGGGCTCGGAAGTCTCCGGGCCGACTGCCGTAGGCCCCGAGCCGGGTGCGAGTACCACGATTCCCGTGCCGTCTGCCGGAATACTCGTGCCATCTGCGGGGGCTCTTGAGTCGGATCCGACTACTTCAAGAGGAGCCAGCACGAAGATGGAGTCTGACTCCGGTGATGGCTTGACGGACGGCTTGAGGAGGCGCTGGAGGGCGACGCCGGACGGTATCGCCTGACGGGTGGAGCCGATTCGTGCCAGGGCGTCTACTTAGTCGTTGTCGTTTCTTGGTACATGGAGAAACTCGCACCCCTCAAAATATCCGCTGAGTTGTTCTACGAGGAAGCGGTAGCTTGCCATGTTTGCGTCAATGGCGTCCCAATCGCCTGACGACTGCTGGACCACCAAGTCGGAGTCACCATAGCACAGGATCCGGCGAATGCCGAGCTCTTTGGCTAGCCGGAGCCCGTGCATGAGTGCCTCATACTCGGCGACGTTGTTGGAGGCAGCAAAATGGATTTGCAGCACATACTTGAGCTTGTTGCCCTTGGGAGAGGTGAGGACGATGCCGGCTCCCAAGCTGGTGCGCATCTTGGAACCGTCGAAATGCATTCGCCAATGGGTGGAGTCGGGCGCTGGCGGTAGATACTAGGTTTCGGCCCAGTCGACGAGGAAGTCGGCCAGCGCTTGTGACTTGATGGCAGTGCGAGGTTGGTAGTAGATGGTGTAGGGGGCCAAATCTATGGCCCACTTAGCCACTCGACCCGAAGCATCTCGGCTGCCGATGATCTCGGCTAGAGGAGTCGTGCAGACCACGGTGATTGGATGTTCTTGGAAGTAAGGCTTCAATTTCTTGGCGGCAAAGTGCACACCATAGCACATCTTCTGGTAGTGGGGGTAGTTTTGCTTGGAGGTCGACAGTACTTCACTCAAATAATATACTGGTCTCTGGACTGGTAGTGCTTTGCCTTCCTCCTTGCGTTCTACCACAATGACTGTGCTGACCACTCGGCTGGTGGCGGCGATGTAGAGGAGCATGGGCTCCTTAGGAGTCGGAGCCGCCAAGACAGGTGGAGTAGTCAGCATCTTCTTTAGTTGGAAAAATGCTTCGTCCGCCTTATGGTTCCACTCGAAAAAAGTGGTCTTCTGCATGAGTTGGTACAGGGGAAGAGCCTTCTCGCCCAGCCAACTGATGAATCGGCTGATGGATGCCAAACAGCCGGTGAATTTTTGTACGTCCAGCAGTCGGCTGGGTACCTCCATCCTTTCAATTGCCTTGATCTTCATAGGGTTGCATTCTATGCCGCGTTCGGAGACCAGGAAGCCAAGGAGCTGGCCGGCTGGTACTCCGAAGACGCACTTCTCTGGGTTGAGCTTGATCTGAAATCGGCGCAAGTTCTCGAAGGTCTCTTTGCGGTCTTCCAGCAGTGTTCCACGCTTCTCCGTTTTTACCACCACATTGTCCATGTAGACATGAGCATTTCGGCCGAGCTGCTTGAGGAGGCACTTCTGCATGCAACGTTGGAAGGTGGCGCCGGCGTTCTTCAAGCCGAATGTCATGGTTAGGTAGCAGAAAGCTCCAAACGGCGTGATGAAGGCAGTCTTCAGCCTGTCGGCCGGGCTCAACTTCATCTGGTGATACGCTGAATATGCATCCAAGGAACTCAACAGCTCGCATCCGGCTGTGGACTCTATCACTTGGTCAATCCTTGGCAAAGCGAACGGGTCCTTGGGGCATGCTTTGTTGAGGCTAGTGTAGTCAATACACATTCGCCATTGCTTGTTCTTCTTCAGTACCAAGACCGGGTTGGCCAGCCATTCTGGAAAGAATACTTCCATGATGAAGCGGGCTGCAAGCAGCCGGGCTATCTCTTCTCCAACAACTCTCCTCTTCTCTTCTGACAAGCGGCGCAAAGGCTGTATGACTGGCTTGGCATCAGATCAGACGTGTAATTTGTGCTCGGCGAATTCCGTCGGGACACCTGGCATGTATTTGGGGGACCATGCGAAGATGTCTCGATTCTCACGGAGGAAATCGACGAGCTCGCCTTCCTATTTGCTGTCGAGGTTGGCGCCTACGACAGCGTACCTCTCTGGGTACTCTGGGTCCAAAGGTATCTTCTTTGTTTCCTTGGCCGGCTTGAACGAGCCCTCAGCTTCCGACTCTCTGGGGTCAGGCGACATCTCTGGCTGTTTGCTCGCCATCGCCACAACTCAATCTAGCAGCCGCTTCTCAGCTGCGATCACGAGGGACTCGGCCAGCCGACTGCTCTATGATGCGTAGGCGGACGACTTCTTGTAGTCGCCATTTATGGTCAGGATCCCCTTGGAACTCGGCATCTTCATCTTGAGGTAGGCATAGTGGGGGACGACCATGAACTTGGCCAGGGCTGGCCGGCCAAGCAGCGCATGGTATGGGCTCTCTAGGTCCACCACCTCAAACCATATTGACTCTCGACGGAAATGATCTTTGTCTCCGAAGAGGACATCGATCAAGATCTTGCCGATTGGCGAGCAGGAAAGGCCAGGAACTATGCCGTGGAACACCGTCCGGCTGGACTGCAGTTGCATCTGCGTGATTCCTAACTTCTCCATGGTGTCTTTGTACAAGATGTTGATGCTGCTGCCGCCGTCTATCAGGACTCTGGAGAAGCGAGCAGCTCGCTTGTCCGTGGCAAAGGTGGCGTCCAAAACCAAAGCATAGGAGCCGGGTTTGGGCATTACTTCTGGGTGGTCAGCTCGGCTCCAGCTGATGGGCTTCTCAGACCGGTGCAAGAACTCTGGGGTGTCATTTGCTACTGTATTCACCTCCTGCTGCTGTAGTCGCCTGCTGCGTCGATCGTCGGCCACACTGGTGAACACGACATAAGCTCCCTGCTCTTCTGGGTACTCGTCTTGTACTGCGCCGACTGGTCTGACCGTCGGCTGCTGGGGCGGAGGAGGCGGCTGCCCCGCAGGTGGGGGAGGCAAAAGTCCATGTCCCTTGGCTATCCTAGTGAGCCAGTGGCATTTCCGAGTGGTGTGGTTGGACGGCTTCGCGCCACTGTGGAACTTGCATGGTCCATCCAGAGTCTGCTCATATGAGAAAGCCGGCTGCCAGTTGGGCTTGCCGCCCTTCTGGCATTTGGGCAAGGGCTGCCCTTCTAGCTGCTGGTTTTCGACTGTCGACACCTGCCGGCTGGTGGAAGTTGGCGGTGGGGCTTTGCGCTTGTGGTCGTTCTGCGGTTGACGCCGACTGGTGTCTCCGGCCGGGGTTCGGGGAGCCTGAGGAGCCACCTTGCCGGTCGCGCTGACTTGAATCTCCGTCTTCATGGAGGAGTCGGCCGTGGCGTACTTGTCCGCTATGATCAACAGCTCGTCGAGGGTTTCCGGCTCATTACAGAGAAGCTTGTGCTTGAGGAGGGTGCCCTCTCGGCATCCTGCGGTGAAGTACTTGATGGCCTGCACCTCGTGCACACCTTCGTAGGAGTTGCGAAGCTCGACCCAGCGCGTGAGGTAGTCGCGAGTTGACTCGCTGGGGCCCTGTACACATAAGGAGAGCCGGCGAGGCTTGGGAGGCCGCTTGTATGTGTTGGTGAAGTTGCGGACGAAGGCATCAGTGAAGTCGACCCAACTGTTGATGCTGCGGGGCCTTAAGCTATTCAGCCAAGTCCGGGCCGTGCCTTGGAGCATGAGCGGAACGTACTTCACAGCAACACGCTTGTTGCCGTTTGCTATGCTGATGGCCGTGGAGTAGTCGACCAGCCAGTCTTCCGGCTTCACGGAGCCGGTGTATTTGGGTGTGTCTCTGGGGAGCGTGAACCCCTTGGGGAAGGGCTCTTCTCGGATGCGGGGCCGTAACATGGTGGACCCAACTCGTCTTCTTCTTCAAACGCCAGGGACCGATGGAGACGGTCGATCCGGTGGCGGGCGTCATTCTCTCCGACTCCCTCTCAGCGGCCAAGGCAGTCGCCGAGCATCGGGTGATCAACAGGCGGCGGGGAGACTCGCCTTTCCCTCCGAGGGGGAGGAGGCGGACAGCCGTCCTGTCGTTACACTGCTCTTGGGCGAGCATCTCGGTCGCGCTCTATGGTGAGGCGAGTCCGACTGCGGCTGGCAGCCGGCTCCTTGTCTTTTCTTCCGTGGAAGCCACCAGTTGGCGTCCGAGACTCCGCGCCTTGTTCTCGGCGCGGAAGCAGGGTGTCATTCCGTCGGCGCGGCACATCGGTGTGGCAGCCGGCCTCGTTCTACTCAGCAGCCGCGTCAAGGAGTCGCTGGACGCGCTCCATCATCAAGCGACGTTCTTCGCCCTCGAACTTGTCCAGCTCGTCCGCCGCCGCCTGGGCGGCTCGAATGTTCTCCATAGGCGTGGCGTACACGGGGCGATTATGAAAACTTTTTGATAACCCTCAAGTATAGGGGATCGCAACAGCTTTCGAGGGTAGAGTATTCAACCCAAATTTGTTGATTCGACACAAGGGGAGCCAAAGAATATTCTCAAGTATTAGCAGCTGAGTTGTCAATTCAACCACACCTGCAAACTTAGTATCTGTAGCAAAGTGTTTAGTAGCAAAGTAATATGATAGTGGTGGTAGCGGCAACAAAAATAAAGACAGCAAAAGTAATGTTTTTGGTATTTTGTAGTGATTGTAACAGTAGCAGCGGGAAAGTAAAATAAGCGTAAACCAGTATATGGAAAACTCGTAGGCACCGGATCAGTGATGGATAATTATGCCGGATGCGGTTCATCATGTAACAGTCATAACATAGGGTGACACAGAACTAGCTCCAATTCGTCAATGTAATGTAGGCATGTATTCCGTATATAGTCATACGTGCTTATGGAAAAGAATTTGCATGACATCTTTTGTCCTACCCTCCCGTGGCAGCGGGGTCCTATTGGAAACTAAGGGATATTAAGGCCTCCTTTTAATAGAGAACCGGAACAAAGCATTAGCACATAGTGAATACATGAACTCCTCAAACTATGGTCATCATCGGGAGTGGTCCCGATTATTGTCACTTCGGGGTTGCCGGATCATAACACATAGTAGGTGACTATAGACTTTCAAGATAGGATCAAGAACTCACATATATTCATGAAAACATAATAGGTTCAGATCTGAAATCATGGCACTCGGGCCCTAGTGACAAGCATTAAGCATAGCAAAGTCATAGCAACATCAATCTCAGAACATAGTGGATACTAGGGATCAAACCCTAACAAAACTAACTCGATTACATGATAAATCTCATCGAACCCATCACCGTCCAGCAAGCCTACGATGGAATTACTCACGCATGGCGGTGAGCATCATGAAATTGGTGATGGAGGATGGTTGATGATGACGACGGCGACGAATCCCCCTCTCCGGAGCCCCAAACGGACTCCAGATCAGCCCTCCCGAGAGGTTTTAGGGCTTGGCGGCGGCTCCGTATCGTAAAACGCGATGATTTCTTCTCTCTGATTTTTTTCTCTCCGAAAGCAAATATATAGAGTTGGAGTTGGCGTCGGAGGGTTTCCAGGGGGCCCACGAGGTAGGGGGCTCCCTAGGGGGGCGCGCCCCCACCCTCGTGGAAAGGGTGTGGGCCCCCTGGTGTTCCTCTTTGGCGAGGATTTTTTATTATTTTTTCTAAGACCTCCCATGGAGTTTCAGGTCATTCTGAGAATATTTGTTTTCTGCACATAAAACAACATCATGGTAATTTTGCTGAAAACAACGTCAGTCCGGGTTAGTTCCATTCAAATCATACAAATTAGAGTCCAAAACAAGGGCACAAGTTTTTGGAAAAGTAGATACGGCGGAGACGTATCACTTGTTCATATGCGCTATGCAACGCTTGTTTGAATTTAAAATATTACCTTCTGTGCGGCTGTTTATCAAATCTGAGAGATGGCCAGTCGTCGGCTTCTGCCCCCATGCCATGAGTGCTGTGGTGTTCGGGATAAATCTGAGCACTCTTGTTCCCATTGTTGGGTCCTTCGAGGGAGGTGCTCAGCGCAACGAACGAGGCAATCAGACTATAATGCTTTATCACTCTCACTTAGCCATAGAAGTGTACAATTTTAAATTTTGGCGAAGCCCCTAGTATTCTGAAGGCCGAATTCGGGGCGCTATACACGCCTTAAGCCGGACAAAGCCGACTCCCTGCTCTAAGTGGCATAAGTCTTTAGGGACTCGAGACCTCTCGAACAGCGACCAGCTCTCGCCTTATCATGAACCGGGGCATAATCGCAGTAGTTCTCCCAGTGCTACCTTAGCCGATATAGCGGAACATAAGGTACCAAAACATCGGAGCCGGGCAAACCCAACTATTGACCCAAGACATGATTCGGAGCTGATGCTTATAATGTTATAAGTTCGGGGTGCCGCACTATCAAAAGTGTTCGGACTTCTCACGCCGTATGATGGGGTATGCTTAAGCCCCTGGCGTATTGGCCATACCAGAGTGTACGGGTGCTGAATGTCATGAATGAACATATATATATATAAGAGAATAGAGAATGCGGTAATAGTCTAGTGCTATGCATTGTTTATTCAAAAAGGTGCGTCGAAGCAGAACGATACAAGTAGTGCGATAAGCAAAAAAGTAGGACTATTTTACATGTACCCTCAAAGGGCAAGCTGAGGAATGGTATTTAAAGCAGGTATTTCACTCGTTATCAGAGACCACCTGGGAGTTCCGTGGTGCGACGTAGCTTTCTGCCTCCTTGGCTGTTGCATCGTGTGTCCGGCAATCGTACTGCCGGACGGGGTTTCCAGGGATTAAAGTCCTGAAAGAGAGAAAAATAACAGAGCGGGAAGCCCCTAGTGCGGTTGAGCCGCGTCTTGGGGCGTGCCGTAGTCGTGCCCCCTTCCCCACCTGTGCCCATGGTATTTTCCATGCGTAATTATGCACGCGTGGCACGGATTTTGCCATTTGGCTGGGACTGGGGTGGGGGCCACATTGCTATGCGAGCTCGGAACGTGCTAGGCGGTCTTGTTGCCGATTACTCCGGGCGCGCTTGAAGGTGTCCGGGTCTTTAATCGCCAAACTGGTGAATTGCCTTAAGAGGCTGCTTTGCGCTTCTACTGCGAGGGCCGCAGTGTGCTCCTCCGTGCGGAGAGAGCACTCTGTGTTTCCATTGACTGTGATGACCCCCCGAGGTCCTGGCATCTTGAGCTTGAGGTATGCATAATGTGGTACCGTGTTGAATCTTGCAAATGCGGTTCGCCCAAGCAGTGCGTGATAGCCACTGCGGAACAGGACTATATCAAAGATTAACTCCTCGCTTCGGAAGTTATCCAGGGATCCGAAGACCACTTCTAGTGTGACTAAGCCTGTGCAATGGGCCTCTACACTGGGTATGACGCCTTTAAAGTTCGTTCTTGTGGGTTTAATCCTTGAGGGGTCTATACCCATTTTGCGCACTGTGTCCTGATAAAGCAGGTTCAAGATGCTGCCACCGTCCATAAGGACTTGAGTGAGGTGAAATCCGTCGATGATTGGGTCTAGGACCAGTGCGGCGAATCCGCCATGACGGATACTAGTGGGATGGTCCCTGCGATCGAAGGTGCTCGGATAGGAGGTCCATGGGTTGAACTTTGGGGCGACTTGCTCCAACGCATATACGTCCCTTAACGCACGCTTCCGCTCCCTCTTGGGGATGTGGGTTGCGTATATCATGTTCACCGTCCGCACTTGTGGGGGGAACCTCTTCTGTCCTCCGGTGTTCGGCTGCCGGGGCTCTTCCTCGTCATCGCTATGTAGCCCCTAATCTTTGTTTTCGGCGTTTAACTTGCCGGCCTGCTTGAACACCCAACATTCCCTGTTGGTGTGGTTGGCTGGCTTGTCGAGGGTGCCATGTATTTGGCACGAGCGATCGAGTATACGGTCCAAACTGGACGGGCCCGGAGTGCTTATTTTGAATGGCTTTTTCCGCTGACCGGGTTTAGAGCCTCTGAATCTGGCATTGACTGTCGTATCCTCGGTATTGTCACTGTTGATGTGGCGGTTATGTTTGTTGCGACGTGACCTGCCATAGCTATCCTTGGTATCTGAAGTACAGTGGTTCTTTGATATGTTATTGTTGCGAGCCAGCCAGCTGTCTTCTCCCGCGCAAAAGCGGGTCATGAGTGTCGTGAGGGCTGTCATAGATTTTGGCTTTTCCTGGCCAAGGTGCCGGGCGAACCACTCATCGCGGATGTTGTGCTTAAAAGCTGCTAGGGCCTCTGCATCCGGACATTCGACGATTTGATTTTTCTTGGTCACGAACCATGTCCCGAATTGCCTGGCCGATTCCTCTGGCTGCTGAATTATGTGGCTCAAGTCATCGGCATCTGTTGGTCACACATAAGTGCCCTGGAAGTTGTCGAGGAATGCGGCTTCCAGATCTTCCCAACAGCCAATGGATTCTGCTGGCAGGCTGTTGAGCAAATGTCGAGCTGGTCCTTTGAGCTTGAGTGGGAGGTATTTGATGGCGTGTAGATCGTCACCGCGGGCCATGTGGATGTGCAGGAGGAAGTCCTCGATCCATACCGCAGGATCTATTGTGCCGTCGTATGATTCGATATTTAAGGGTTTGAAACCCTCTGGGATTTGGTGATCCATTACTTCCTTTGTGAAGCATATGTGGTGTGCGGTGCCTCTGTAGTGGGCTATGTCGCAATGCAGCTCGAATGATTCTTGTCCGCTGTGTTCAGCACTGCCGGATTTACATTCACTGTATCCGGCATGACGGTTATCGTCTCGCGTAGTGGCGCGCCCTCGTGATCTGTAGATAGATCTTGCGTGTTTTTCTTTGTCCTCCAATACGTCTCGCGGGTCTAGCATGTTTCCCCGTGCCTTGTCATTTTTATTTGAGTGGCGTCGGGGTGCGAGCTGAGTTTTTGGTTGAAATGCCTCTCTGTCGCGGCCACGAGGTGGCCGATCAGCCACGTCATATGTTGGAGATGTAGGTTTTAATGCTTTCTCCTATAGTCGGGGTAGCAACCTGCGCTTTGGGTAACTCTTGGAGGGGGGCTCGAGTTCATATTCCTCGGCCGCAAGGACTTCAGTCCATCTGTCAGCTAGCAAATCTTGACCAGCTTGAAGCTGCTGCTGCTTTTTCTTAAGGCTATTTGACGTGGCTATAAGCCTGCGCTTGAAGTGCTCTTGTTCGGCGGGATCCTCCGGTACGACAAATTCATCATCGTCGAGGCTTGCCTCGTCTTCGAGGGAGGCATGTAATTATCATCCTCAGCCTCTCCATCTGCCGCTCTCTCGGGAGGGCTGGCTTCTCCATCCTCCTGCTCTAAATCTTGCTGGAGGGGATTGTTGTCATCTTTGGCACTGTCCGGAGTGCTATTATCTCCTGTGCCGGTGTCACCGCTTTTTCTTTGGCGAGACTTAGAGCGGCGCCGCTGATGCCGACGCTTGGGTTGCTTCTTGGAGGGGTCATCCTCTGCTGTCTCGTCGCCATTGCCTTCTTTGGGTGTGTCCACCATGTATATATCATATGATGAGGTGGCTGTCCAGTGCCCTGTGGGCAGTGGTTCCTCTTCGTCTCCCACATCGTCGTCCATACTGTCGATGTCTTCGGAGTTGAAGTCGAGCATGTCGGTCAAATTGTCGACAGTGGCTACTAAGTGGGTGGTGGGTGGGCGGCGAATTTCTTCGTCATCCGCATCCCAATCCTGCCAAACATAGTTCGGCCAGGACTCTCCTGACAGGGAGAGGGACCTTAATGAGTCCAGTATGTCGCCGAAGGGCGAGTGCTGAAAGATATCCGCGGAGGTGAACTCCATGATCGGCGCCCAGTCGGATTCAGTACAAGCGGTTCGGAGTCCGTGGTCGGGGAAGAATCCGGTAGTTCGGCATCACGGCTCCCGTGAAGGGTAAGGTCAATACTCGGCTTGATCGCCACTGAGAATACGGCCTCCGTGGCGGGGTCTATCCACCCGTCCATGGATGGCGCAATTGGCTCCGAATTGAGGGTCGGAGCGGTTGCCGGTGCGGTCTCCTGAACACTGTCCGATGGCAGAGCTAAATCATGCTCATCATGACCGTGCGGCGCACTGAACAGGGGCTCGAATCCGTCGAAGATCAAGTCTCCGCGGATGTCGGACGTGTAGTTTAAGCTTCCAAACCTGACCTGGTGGCCAGGGGCGTAACTCTCGAAATCCTCCAGATAGCCAAGTGAGTTGGCCCACAGTGTGAAGCCGCCGAATACAAAGATCTGTCTGGGGAGAAAAGTCTCACCCTGGACCGCATCGCTATGATTGAAGGAGCCATCAAGCCTAACGGCGACGACACAGAGGAGCTCTCAATGAAAGCACCAATGTCGGTGTCAAAACCGGCGGATCTCGGGTAGGGGGTCCCGAACTGTGCGTCTAAGGCGGATGGTAACATGAGGCAGGGGACACGATGTTTTACCCAAGTTCGGGCCCTCTTGATGGAGGTAAAACCCTACGTCCTGCTTGATTGTTCTTGATAATATGAGTAGTACAAGAGTTGATCTACCACGAGATCAGAGAGGCTAAACCCTAGAAGCTAGCCTATGGTATGATTGTATGTTGTCCTACACACTAAAACCCTCCGGTTTATATAGACACCGGAGGAGGCTAGGGTTACACAAGGTCGGTTACAAAGGAGGAGATATGCATATCTGTATTGCCTAGCTTGCCTTCCACGCCAAGTAGAGTCCCATCTGAACACGGGACGAAGTCTTCAATCTCGTATATTCATAGTCCAACAGTCCGACCAAAGGATATAGTCCGGCTTTCCGGAGACCCCCTAATCCAGGACTCCCTCACGGGGCGCAGAGCTCCCTGGACGGCCACGACAGCGGCGGTTTTTCACAAGGATCCATCGCAAGAGACGGCCGCGACGAATCCAAGTGCCGGGCGACGTCTTCCTGCGAGGCCGCGTGCGGGCGGAGCTTGAGGCGCGCTGAGTCGATCCAGCGGCTCCCGTCTTGTCGTCATCGGAGACGTGGACAACCCCGGTGTAGGTGCCGCGTCCAGCCCATGCATCCAACGCGGGGGTGGCCGTGCGACGGTTCACGAGGGACGCCGCTGCAACGTGCCGTGTGAGGACGTCACGGAGAGGCCGCTGCAGTACCAGGCCTGCGCGCACGTCACATTGACCACAGCCGACCGCCCGTGCTGCCAGATGGACTGTCGAGCACCTGCGCTCGTTGCAGCTGGCTGACGGGCGGGTTGAAGTCGATTGAGAAGAGGAAGCAAGAGGTGCAGTCCGGCGCGCTGGCGGCCGTGCGTGAGGACGGATGGCCATGACTCGCGTACCGTGTTGATTCCCTTTTCCCTTCCTCATCTCTTGTCTGATTTATTCATGCATGGGTGTGTCTGATCCTATAGCAGGAAAAGACAAGCTCGTTGTTAGGCAATGTACTGTAAAAAGACTAGATCAAATGGATACTTCCCCGATCCTTTTGTTTGTACGATAGCGCGATGACCAAAGCTCTAGCGGCCAATTTCTTTGGCGATGGTAGTTGATTCGTTGTTGAAGATTGAAGAAAAACCATTTGCATCATGGCTCGATAGACACCACGCCCCACAGTAGGCGCCAACTGTCATGGTAATGATTCCGACAATAAGAGAGTGGTACGATAAAGGAGCATAATCTATCAAGATGCATATGGGTGACACGGTGGTTTTAGTGAGCTCGGGCCTCTCACGGTGGAGATAACAACCCTACGTCTCGTGCTCCGGAGAGGCTTTGTTTTATCTGAGTATATATCCGGAGGTTACAATGAGAGGAGAATGGATCCCCGTAGTCCTGAGACTAATGGTGAAAAAGAGAGCGAGATGGAAGAAAAAAGGCCCTCAAGTCTAGTGGTGGGGGTGGCTTATATAGAGTGCGCCACCCCCTCACCTCCTATGTTACAAAGTGGGGCATGAATGCCATAATGCCAGCCCACTATCAAGCCTGGACTATGATAATGATGTCGACTGCTTTGCTGCCTACTGGTCTCGTATATCCTAGTGAGTCATACGGTCGAGTGGTGAACTGTCATCCGAGTGGATGGTATGTTGCTTGGTCGAGTGGATAGTATGCTGCTTGTCCGAGTGGATAGTATCTCTGTATGAAATTTACCTGGACCCACATGTTGTGTGGACCCCATGCTTCATGATATTTCGACCCTTCGTGGGCCTACCTGTTATGTGTATCCCCAACAGGCATCATTGGAACTGATTTCTGTGATGAACTACTTTCCAATTCGTGAGAAGGTACAATTACCTCATCAAGTTCTACTTTCCTCCCACTCACTTCTTTTAAGAGAAACTCCTTCTCTATTAAGGATCCACTCTTAGCAACAAAGATCTAGTCTTCGGATATGTGATAGAAGGTGTACCCAACAGTTTCTTTTGGGTATCCTATGAAGACACACTTCTCCGATTTGGGTTTGAGCTTATCAAGCTGAAACTTTTTCACATAATTAAGCATCGCAATGCCAAACTTTAAGAAACGACAGCTTAGGTTTCTTGCTAAACCACAGTTCATACGGTGTCATCCCAACAGATTTTTAAACGGCGCCCTATTTAATGTGAATGCAGCTGCCTCTAATGCATAACCCCAAAACGATAGTGATAAATCGGTAAGAGACATCATAGATCGCACCATATCTAATAAAGTACGGTTACGACGTTCGTACACATCATTACTCTGTGGTGTTCCAGGTGGCGTGAGTTGCGAAACTATTCAACATTGTTTCAACTGAAGGCCAAACTCGTAACTCAAATATTTCATCTCCGCGATCAGATCGTACAATCTTTATTTTCTTGTTACGATGATCCTCCACTTCACTCTGAAATTCTTTGAACTTGTCAAATGTTCCAGACTTGTGTTTCATTAAGTACATATACTCATATCTGCTCAAATAATCTATGAAGGTCAGAAAATAACGATACCCGCCGCGAGCCTCAACACTCGTTGGATCGCATGCATCAGTATGTATTATTCCTAATAAGTCTGTTGCCCTCTCCATTGTTCCGGAGAACGAAGTCTTAGTCATCTTTCCCATGAGGCATGGTTCGCAAGCATCAAGTGATTCCAAAAGCCCATCAGTATGGAGTTTCTTCATGCGCTTTACACCAATATGACCTAAACGGCAGTGCCACTAGTATTTTGCACTATCATTATCAACTTTGCATCTTTTGGCATCAATATTGTCGGTGTACAAAAGTAGGGGCTCTCCTTTGTACCCCTTTACTTGTGCACGGGCAGTCAGAGCCACGCCCGCGGCCGCACTAAGCAGGGCAGAGGAGGGAAGCCGGAACACAAGATGAAAAAAGCAACGTCAACACCAGAGACGCAAAGAGCAAGAGAGCGAAGTGGGATCCCCCGGCAAGACCTTTGCCAGGACAGCCTCCACATCCCCGGCAAGAGCCTTGCCGGGGCAACTTGCCCAATGCCAGCAGAGCACGCCACCCTTGAGACAAGGGGTTCCAACACTATCAACCACATTGGAACCAAGTCTCGGGAGGCACCTCCGTGGTGGCATGCAGATCTTTGTAGAGATCATAAATACACAAGATCAGACAAGAACCAGAAGACGACGATCCTTAGCAACATCCTTGCCAACGAAGTCCACGAGACCCCCGGCAAGATCCTTGCCAAGGACGACCGCGGTGCCGCAGCAAGACCCTTGCCGGGCCCCTGGCAAGGCCCTTGCCGAAGACACCTGCGGGGCCGCAACCAGGCCCATGCCTGCCAAGACTCCACCGCCGCTCCCATGCAGCTGCCAGCTCGACCAGCTGGGCAGGCATCTGCGTGGCAGCGCAGGCCTCCACACCAACTCAGCAAGCACCTGCGTGGTGGCATGCAGATCTTCGTGAAGGCTCCACCACCACGCCAGCCAAATAGCCACCCAACGTGGCGCTACAACGCCCCGTCAGCTTGGACGCGCGTCGGAGCCAGGCGAGGCGACGACAGCTGGGACGAGGTTCTTTGCCATCCCCAATAAAGCAAGAGGGGCACGTCGGCAGCGCATTAAATGCGTTTGTCCGACGATGCCAGAGGATAGAATCGGCCACTGTACACCTTTCCACCTCCTGTGTGCCACTGTGGCGACCCCTTTTGTCTATAAAAGGAGGCCCGAGGCGTACTGGAGAGGGATTCAGATCTTTTGGACTACACAGACACCGCAGCTAGTTCAAGAATACAAGAACACTCAAATATACATAAAAGCAGGACTAGGGTTTTACGCGTCTCTGTGGCCCGAACCTGGGTAAACGATTTTCGTGCTAACCGCCAGACCCGCTCTTTGCACAACCCCGCGCCCGCCAACCGTAGAAGGGATCCCAGTGATTCCATAGGTGTCGTTTACATTGACATCTCTGGCGCGCCACGTAGGGGGTGGAGCGGTTGTGGAAATCCGGTCTGGTTGAAGCAGCGGCTTCATCATGGTTGTGACTTCAAGGAAGAAGACGACCGAACAAGTGGCGTCCTGGGTGGACGCAGTGAACGCTCAAGCAGCGGCACAAAAGCTAAGTCATGGAAAACTTTGCGTAATTCCTTTATATATATATGGTTATCGTCCTCGACGATCTTGCCCTGTGTATGGAAAACCTGCATGCAATGGGGCCCTGCCACTATTGGCAACGCCCTCGTTCTGTTTCGAGTCCGCTCAACAGTTCGAGCGGCTGCGTCAAGAATGGCAGGGTGACCTTCTGCGATTGGCAACGCTCTTGTTCTATCTTGAGTCTGCTCGACAGCTCGAGCAGCCGCGTTAAGAGTAGTGAGGTGGTTTGACCGGCAGCAAGCATACCTGGCAGGCCATTGAGGATCCGTCCTCAAGGTGTCGCGGCCTGGGTTTCCGCGCCGGCAAGCCTACCCGATTAACGTAGGGTGGTCGTACAAAGGGAGATTGAACAGGGAAATAACATGCATCATTTCGAAAGCACTGCATAGTTATATTACATCATTTGTTGTTGCGGTTCTAACTAAAGATAAAAATTGTCTTGGTCATGAACTTGCAGCAGCGATAAGAAATGGGGTGCCTAGTCCTGGAGCTGGCCTTCTATCCTCCGAACTCCGTCGATGCGGCCGATGACGGGCTCGATACGCTCCTCGAGCGGCGCGAGGTCCACGCCCTCCGACAAGCTGTCCAGCGCAGCTTTGAAGTCGAGGTCAGGGTTCCAGTACGCCACCTTGGTGAGGACCTTGGTCATGGCACCCCGGCAAAGCCTCCGGGCCTCGTTGGCCAGACAGGCCGCCCTGTTAGAGCGGAACCGCTCCAGGGCCCCGAGAACACCGCCGAAGAACAGAGTCAGCCTGGCATTAGGACTCACATTCGGCTCCGAGACGTACCACACGTTTGGCATCCCCATGGTAGCCAGCTGCATGGTGATCCTGCTGGCGACATCGGCGAGGTGGCTGATCCAGAGCTTCTCGCCGGCCATGAAATCCGAGTGGCTGACGGCGTCGTTCTTCCGCAGCTGCCTCTCCTCCTCTAGATTCTTGGTTAGGGCCTCCTCCCGGGCCCTGACCTCCGAGAGCATCCCCTCAAGACCCTCCAGCTTCAGCTTCAGGTCCTTGATGGACTCTTGGCCGTGGAGAGTAGCTCGACCTTCTCAAGGACTGTGACCTGCGCATCAGCCAAGGCGCCCTTGGCCACGTCCCTCTCTCCCGTCAGCTCCTGGATATGTTTCTTCAGCCCGTCTCGCTCCCACCTCCAGCTCGTTCACCTTGCCGGCATGGACCTGGGCCTGAGCATTGAGGGCCTCCTCATGCTTCTACTCTAGTTCCTGGGTCCGCTGCATGACAAGCTCCTTGACCTCCTCGTCCTTGCTGCGGAGTGTCGCGGCGAGTTTCTCCTCGCGAGCAGCAAGGTCCTCCTCCTCGGAGTTCAACTCGGCCTGGTGCTGACGCCGAGCGGCCTCCTCCTTGGCGGCCTGTTGACTCGCCACCTCTTGGGCCTTCTCGATATCAGCCTGCTTCATGACAAGCTCCAGCTTGCGCTCGGCCAGCAGATCATGGGCGGTCTTCAGTTCCTCACAGGCCTGGCGGAACCAAGCCCGCGTCTCGGCGATGCGCCCCTCGAGGTCCGCCTCCGCCTTGTACACCACTGCCATCTGATGACCCACAAGTATAGGGGATCTATCGTAGTCCCTTCGATAAGTAAGAGTGTCGAACCCAACGAGGAGCAGAAGGAAATGATAAGCGGTTTCCAGCAAGGTATTCTCTGCAAGTACTGAAATAAGTGTTAACAGATAGTTTTGTGATAGGATAATTTGTAACGAGCAACAAGTAACAAAAGTAAATAAAGTGCAGCAAGGTGGCACAATCCTTTTTGTAGTAAAGGATAAGCCTGGACAAACTCTTATATAGAGAAAAGCGCTCCTGAGGACACATGGGAATATCATCAAGCTAGTTTTCATCACGCTCATATGATTCGCGTTCGGTACTTTGATAATTTGGTATGTGGGTGGACCGCTGCTTGGGTACTGCCCTTACTTGGACAAGCATCCCACTTATGATTAACCTCTATTGCAAGCATCCGCAACTACAACAAAAGTATTAAGGTAAACCTAACCATAGCATGAAACATATGGATCCAAATCAGCCCCTTACGAAACAACGCATAAACTAGGGTTGAAGCTTCTGTCACTCTAGCAACCCATCATATACTTATTACTTCCCAATGCCTTCCTCTAGGCCCAAATAATGGTGAAGTTTCATGTAGTCGACGTTCGCATAACACCACTAGAGGAGAGACAACATACATCTCATCAAAATATCGAACGAATACCAAATTCACATGACTACTAATAGCAAGACTTCACCCATGTCCTCGGGAACAAACATAACTACTCACAAAGCATAAACATGTTCATAATCAGAGGGGTATTAATATGCATATAGGATCTGAACATATGATTTTCCACCAAATAAACCAACTAGCATCAACTACAAGGAGTAATTAACACTACTAGCAACCTACTAGCACCAATCCCGGACTTGGAGACAAGAATTGGATACAAGAGATGAACTAGGGTTTTGAGAGGAGATGGTGCTGATGAAGATGTTGATGGAGATTGCCCTCTCCCGATGAGAGGAGCGTTGGTGATGACGATGGCGATGATTTCTCCCTTCGGGAGGGAAGTTTTCCTAGTAGAACAGCTCTACCGGAGCCCTAGATTGGTTCCGCCAAGGTTCCGCCTCGTGGCGGCGGAGTTTCGTCCGAGAAGATAGCTCGTTATTTTTTCCCATCGAAAGACTTCATATAGCAGAAGATGGCCACCGGAGGGCCACCAGGGGGGCCACGAGGTAGGGGGCGCGCCCAGGGGGTAGGGCGCGCCCCTCACCCTCATGGGCAGGGTGTGCCCCCTGGTGAATTTCTTCCGCTGAGTATTTTTTATATATTCTAAAAACGTCTTCCGTGAATTTTCAGGCCTTTTGGAGCTGTGCAGAATAGGTCTCTAATATTTGCTCCTTTTCCAGCCCAGAATCCCAGCTGCTGGCATTCTCCCTCTTTATGTAAACCTTGTAAAATAAGAGAGAATAGGCATAAGTATTGTGACATAATGTGTAATAACAACCCATAATGCAATACATATCGATATAAAAGCATGATGCAAAATGGACGTATCATCTTCCCTAAGCTTAGACCTCGCTTGTCCTCAAGCGAAAGCCGAAATCGAAAAATATGTCCACATGTTTAGAGATAGAGGTGTCGATAAAAATAAAATACGGACATGAGGGCATCATGATCACTCTTAGAACAACAACTTATATAATTATTGTCATATGATTTCTTATGCTAGAGTAATAATTCAATCACAATTTCAAGTATGAACCGTAAACTTCATTGAAAACTAACAAACTATAATCTCAGTCATTGGAGCAGTTGCAATTTATCATAACATAGGAAAGAGTCAATATATAAGAGCTTTTCAGCAAGTCCACATACTCAACTATCATATAGTCTTTCACAATTGCTGACACTCACGCAATACTTATGGGTATGGAGTTTTATTCGGACACAGAGAAAGATAGGGGCTTATAATTTGCCTCCCAACATTTTACCTCAAGGGTAATGTCAACAATAATAGTTCATGAAAACTCACATCCAATTATCCATATATACCAGGATCTTTCCAACATATTGTGCTTGCCAAAGGATAAAATGTAAAAAGGAAGGGTGAAGATCACCATGAATCTTATGCAATGTAGGAGATAAAAGTAAAAGATAGGCCCTTCGCAGAGGGAAGCAGAGGTTGTCATGCACTTTTATGGTTTGATGCACAAAATCTTAGTGCGAAAGAACGTCACTTTATATTGCCACTTGTGATATGGACCTTTATTATGCAGTCTGTCGCTTTTATTTCTTCCATATCACATGATCGTATAAAGCTAATTTTCCCCCACACTAATAAGTCATACATATTTAGAGAGCAATTTTTATTGCTTGCACCGATGACAACTTACTTGGAGGATCTTACTCAATCCATAGGTAGGTATGGTGGACTCTCATAGCAAAACTGGTGTAAGGGTATTTGGAAGCACAAGTAGTATCTCTACTTGGTGCGATGAATTTGGCTAGCATGAGGGAGAAAGGCAAGCTCAACCATGTTGGATGATCCATGACAATATAATTTATCTCAGATGTAAGAAAACATAACCTATTATGTTGTCTTCCTTGTCCAACGTCAACTCTTTAGCATGTCATATTTTAATGAGTGCTCACAATCATAAAAGATGTCCAAGATAGTATATTTATATTTGAAGAGCTCTCTTTCTTTATTACTTCCTATTAATTGCAACGATGACCAAAAACTATGCTTGTCAACCCTCAACAACTTTTATTCATCATACTTTTTTCTATGTGAGCTCATTACTCTCCATAAGACTCACATGATCTCTTTGTTTCTTTTTATTCCTTTCTCTTTTCTTTTGTTCCCTTAGGATCCTGGCAAAATAATCAAGCCCTTGACTCAACACTAATCTTTATCATATAGCTCATGGACTCGGTTACATAGAAGGATTATAAAGCAAAACTCACGACTAGATCATACTAAGAACTTTTATTCTACTGGATCAAGATAATACCAAAAGGATCGAACTAAGAAAAACGGTAAAGATAAAAGTGATGGTGATACGATACCGGGGCACTCCCCCAAGCTTGGTAGTTGCCAAGGGGAGTGCCCATGCCAGATACTCAATTCTTCTTTGTTGGTGGAGACGGTGGTGATTTTGTTGATGGCGTAGGCTTGTCGTCCTTCTTCCAAGGCATAGGCTCACCATCATAGAAGGATGACCGAGTCTCCTGAAACCTCAAATCTGTAGCCAAACTCATCCTCTTGAATCTATATTCATACTCATAGTTTTGATTTTGCAGGTCATAGATCTGGGCTTGGAGGTGCTCGTTTTTCTCATGAAGCTTGAAGATGGCCTCCCCAATGTCCTTGACGTCCAGCTTGTGGTTGTTGGTGAACTCCGTGATCATAATGTGGTTGGAATTGAGTCCATGCTCCACCATCTCCTTGCACTTGAAAACTTCTTGCTCCAATGCCTCGAGCCTTGCCTCCGTGCTTCCGGTCTTCCTTGGTCCCTCAGCATCGAGGATGTGCAACAACCCCTCACGCATCTCAATGGATTGAGGGTGTTGCAGCACTTCTACGAGGTAGGGGTTGATGACCTTCTCGAAGAACTGGTCCTTGGGGGCGCTTGGAGATGACATGACGACCTGGATCAGTCAGAAAAACAGCTCGAAACAAAAACAAGAGATTTTTGCGTGATACGGGAGTCAAAACCTCCGGGAGATTATATAATGAATTTTTACCGACCAAAATACGTAATGTGTAAGAAAACGGAGTCCGGAGATCACACGAGGTGCCCACGAGGTAGGGGGGCGCGCCCTCCACCCTCGTGGAGCCCTCGTGTCCTTCCCGGACTGCTTCTTATTTTTCTATTTTTCTAAATATTCCAAAATGGAGAAATATTGCCTTAAAATTGTTTTAGAGTCGGTTTACTTACCGTACCACATACATATTCCTTTTCGGAGTCTGAAACGTTCCGGAAAGTGTCCCTTATGTATTCCTCCGGGGTTACGGTTTCAATAACATTGGTTTCAACATTTATGGGATTACCTGAGATATAATGTTTGATTCTTTGATCGTTCACCACCTTCGGATTTGTGCCTTCGAAGTTGTTGATTTTTATGGCACCGGAATGATAGACATCCTCGATAACATAAGGACCTTCCCATTTTGAGAGAAGTTTTCCTGCAAAAAAATCTTAAATGAGAGTTGTATAGCAATACATAGTCACCTACATTGAACTCACGCTTTTGTATCCTTTTATCATGCCATCTTTTAACTTTTTTCTTTAAACAACTTGGCATTTTCGTAGGCTTGGGTTCTCCATTCATCGAGTGAGCTAATATCAAATAACCTCTTCTCACCGGCAAGTTTAAAATCATAATTGAGTTCTTTAATAGCCCAATATGCCTTGTGTTCTAGTTCGAGAGGTAAGTGACATGCTTTTTCATAAACCATTTTATACGGAGACATACCCATAGGATTTTTATATGCAGTTCTATAGGCCCATAATGCATCATCAAGTTTCTTGGACCAATTCTTTCTAGATCTATTAACAGTCTTTTGCAGAATTAATTTGAGCTCTCTATTACTCAATTCTACTTGACCACTAGACTGTGGGTGATAAGGAGATGCAATTCTATGATTAACATCATATTTAGCAAGCATTTTACGGAAAGCACCATGAATAAAATGTGAACCACCATCAGTCATTAAATATCTAGGGACTCCAAATCTTGGAAAAATAACTTCTTTAAGCATTTTAATAGAAGTGTTATGATCTGCACTACTAGTCGGAATAGCTTCTACCCACTTAGTAACGTAATCAACAACAACTAAAATATGAGTATATCCATTAGAGGAAGGAAAAGGTCCCATGTAGTCAAAGCCCCAAACATGAAATGGTTCAATAACGAGTGAATAGTTCATAGGCATTTCTTGACGTCTACTAATATTACCAATTCTTTGACATTCATCACAAGATAAGACAAACTTACGGGCATCCTTGAAGAGAGTAGGCCAATAAAAACCAGATTGCAATACCTTATGTGCAGTTCTATCTCCAGCATGGTGTCCTCCATAAGCTTCGGAGTGACACTTGCGTAGGATCTTTTCCTGTTCATGCTCAGGTACACAACGTCTAATAACACCACTACTCCTTCTTTATAAAGATGTGGCTCATCCCAAAAGTAATTCCTCAAATCATAGAAGAACTTTTTCTTTTGCTGGTATGTGAAACTAGGTGGTATAAACTTAGCAACAATGTAATTAGCATAATCAGCATACCATGGAGCAGTATTAGAAGCATTTATGACATTTAATTGCTCATCAGGAAAGCTATCATCAATAGGAAGTGGGTCATCAAGCACATTTTCTAACCTAGACAAGTTGTCTGCAACGGGGTTCTCAGCTCCCTTTCTATCAACAATATGTAAGTCAAATTCTTGTAGCAAGAGAACCCATCTAATAAGTCTAGGTTTAGCATCTTTCTTTTCCATAAGATACTTAATAGCAGCATGATCAGTGTGAATAGTTACTTTAGAATCAACAATATAAGGTCTGAACTTATCACAAGCAAATACAACTGCTAAGAATTCTTTTTCAGTAGTAGCATAATTTCTTTGAGCATTGTCTAGGGTTTTACTAGCATATTGAATAACATTTAATTTCTTATCAACTCTTTGCCCTAGAACAGCACCAACAGCATAATCACTAGCATCACATAATTTCAAAGGGTAAATTCCAATCAGGTGGCTGAACGATAGGTGCAGAGATCAATGCTTTCTTAAGTATTTCAAATGCTTCTACACAATCATCATCAAAGACAAATGGTATATCGTTTTGTAATAAATTAGTCAGGGGCCGAGAAATTTTTGAGAGGTCCTTAATGAACCTCCTATAAAATCTGGCATGACCAAGGAAACTTCTTATACCTTTGATATCCTTGGGACATGGCATCTTCTCAATAGCATCAACCTTGGCTTTATCAAGCTCAATACCTCTTTCAGAAACTTTGTGACCCAAGACAATACCTTCATTAACCATAAAGTGGCACTTTTCCGAATTCAAGACAAGATTAGTTTCTTCACATCGTTGCAAAAATCGATCAAGTTTGCTCAAGCAATCATCAAAAGAAGATCCATAGACGGAGAAATCGTCCATGAAAACCTCACAAATCTTTTCACAAAAGTCAGAGAATATAGCCATCATGCATCTTTGAAAGGTAGCAGGTGCATTACATAGACCAAAAGGCATACGTCTATAAGCAAAAGTACCAAAAGGGCAAGTAAAAGTAGTCTTTGATTGATCTTTAGCTGACACGGGTATTTGAGAGAAACTAGAATAACCATCTAGAAAGCAAAAATGTGTATGTTTGGATAGTCTTTCTAGCATTTGATCGATAAAAGGTAAGGGGTAATGATCCTTTTTAGTTGCCTTATTTAATTTGCGGAAATCAATTACCATCCTATACCTGTAATAATTCTTTGAGGAATCAATTCATCTTTATCATTAGGAACGATAGTAATACCTCCCTTCTTAGGGACACAATGGACAAGACTTACCCACTGACTATCAGCAACGGGATAGATTATACCTGCCTCAAGGAGTTTTAGTATTTCTTTTCTTACCACTTCTTTCATTTTAGGATTGAGCCGTCGTTGATGATCACGAACTGGTTTAGCATCTTCTTCCAAATTAATTTTATGTTGACATAGAGTGGGACTAATGCCCTTAAGATCATCAAGAGTATACCCAATTGCAGCACGGTGCTTCTTCAGAGTTTTCAATAATCTCTCCTCCTCATGCTCTGAAAGGTTAGCACTAATAATAATAGGATATATCTTTTTCTCTTCAAGATATGCATATTTAAGAGTATTAGGTAACGGTTTAAGCTCAAACACGGGATCACGCTTGGGTGGAGGAGGATCCCCTAGGATTTCAACAGGCAAATTGTTTTTCAGAATAGGTTCCTGTTTAAAGAATACTTCGTCTATTTCCCTTCTTTCATCATGGTCTAGCAAATATTGTTCTAAAGGATCACTAGGAGGTACGGCAATACAAGCAAGACCAATAATTTCATCCTTACTAGGTAATTCTTCTTCACGGTGTTGTCTATTGAATTTAGAGAAATTAAATTCATGAGGCATATCATCTAAACCGATAGTAACAACATCCCTTTTGCAATCTATGGTAGCATTAAAAGTGTTCAGGAAGGGTCTACCAAATATAATGGGACAAAAGCTATCTTGTGGGGAACCAATAACAAGAAAATCAGCAGGATATTTAGTTTTCCCACACAAGACTCAACATCTCTAACAATTCCCATCGGTGAAATAGTATCTCTATTGGCAAGTTTAATTGTGACATCAATATCTTCTATCTCAGAAGGTGCAATATCATGCATAATTTCTTTGTATAAGGAATAAGGTATTGCACTAGCACTAGCACCCATATCACATAAGCCATGATAACAATGATCTCCTATTTTAACAGAAATAACAGGCATGCCTACCACAGGTCTAGGTTTATCTTTAGCACAAGGTTTAGCAATTCTAGCAGTTTCATCACAGAAATAAATAACATGGCCATCAATATTATCAGACAAGAGATCTTTAACATGAGCAGTATTAGTTTCAACTTTAATTTGCTCAGGAGGTGTATAAGTTTTAATATTGCTTTTACGAACCACGGTTGAAGCTTTAGCATGATCCTTTATCCTAAGAGGAAAAGGTGGTTTCTCAACATAAGAAGTAGGAATGATAGGATCATTATAAGTGACAATCTTTTCTTCAACTTTAATAGGTGCAGCTACTTTTGCTTCTATGGTAGGATGATATTTAAACCACTTCTCCTTGGGGAGATCAACATAAGTAGCAAAAGATTCACAGAAAGAAGCTACTATCTCAAAGTCAAGTCCATATTTAGTGCTAAATTTACGGAAAACATTGGTATCCATAAAAGATTTAACACAATCAAAACTAGGTGTCATACCTGACTCCTTACCTTTGTCGAGGTCCCAATCTTTAGAGTTGCGTTTAATTCTTTCCAATAAATCCCATTTGAATTCAATAGTCTTCATCATAAAAAAGCCATCACAAGAAGTATCAAGCATGGTGCGATTGCTATCAGAAAGCCGAGCATAAATTTTTTGAATAATCATTTCTCTTGAGAGCTCATGATTGGGGCGTGAATATAACATTGATTTAAGCCTCCCCAAGCTTGAGCGATGCTTTGTCCTTCGCGAGGCCAAAAATTATATATGTATATACATATATAATTGCGATCACGATGAACAAGATGCATAGGATAAAACTTCTGATGAAATTCCAATTTCAATCGTTTGTAATTCCAAGACCCCATATCATCACATAGCCTATACCATGTCAATGAATCTCCCTTCAAACATAAAGGGAAGACCTTCTTCTTAACAACATCTCCGGGTACACCTGCAACATTAAATAATTCACAAACTTCATCCACATATATTAGATGCTCATCAGGATGTTTTGTTCCATCTCCTAAAAAGGGATTAGCTAGCAGTTTTTCTATCATACCCGAAGGAATTTCAAAGCAGACATTTTCATTTTCAGTAGGTTCAGTAGGTTGAGGAGCAACTCTTTGCTCTACTGGTCGGGGTGAAGATACCCTGAACAAGCCCCTCAGAGGATTACTTTCCATAGTAACAAGTGACAGTAAATTTCAGCACACTATATAAATTTTTCCTTACCAAATTCCACCTACCAAAGGCGCTTCACTCCCCGGCAACGGCACCAGAAGAGAGTCTTGATGACCCACAAGTATAGGGGATCTATCGTAGTCCTTTCGATAAGTAAGAGTGTCGAACCCAACGAGGAGCAGAAGGAAATGATAAGCAGTTTCCAGCAAGGTATTCTCTACAAGTACTGAAATAAGTGGTAACAGATAGTTTTGTGATAGGATAATTTGTAACGAGCAACAAGTAACAAAAGTAAATAAAGTGCAGCAAGGTGGCCCAATCCTTTTTGTAGACAAGGACAAGCCTGGACAAACTCTTATATAGAGAAAAGCGCTCCCGAGGACACATGGGAATATCATCAAGCTAGTCTTCATCACGCTCATATGATTCGCGTTCGGTACTTTGATAATTTGGTATGTGGGTGCACCGGTGCTTGGGTACTACCCTTACTTGGACAAGCATCCCACTTACGATTAACCTCTATTGCAAGCATTTGCAACTACAACAAAAGTATTAAGGTAAATCTAACCATAGCATGAAACATATGGATCCAAATCAGCCCCTTACGAAGTAACGCATAAACTAGGGTTTAAGCTTCTGTCACTCTAGCAACCCATCATCTACTTATTACTTCCCAATGCCTTCCTCTAGGCCCAAATAATGGTGAAGTGTCATGTAGTCGACGTTCACATAACACCACTAGAGGAGAGACAACATACATCTCATCAAAATATCTAACGAATACCAAATTCACATGACTACTAATAGCAAGACTTCTCCCATGTCCTCAGGAACAAACGTAACTACTCACAAAGCATAAAAATGTTCATAATCAGAGGGGTATTAATATGCATATAGGATCTGAACATATGATCTTCCACCAAATAAACCAACTAGCATCAACTACAAGGAGTAATTAACACTACTAGCAACCTACTAGCACCAATCCCGGACTTGGAGACAAGAATTGGATACAAGAGATGAACTAGGGTTTTGAGAGGAGATGGTGCTGATGAAGATGTTGATGGAGATTGCCCTCTCCCGATGAGAGGAGCGGTGGTGATGACGATGGCGATGATTTCCCCCTCCGGGAGGGAAGTTTCCCCAGCAGAACAGCTCTGCCGGAGCCCTAGATTGGTTCCGCCAAGGTTCCGCCTTGTGGCGGCGGAGTTTCGTCCGAGAAGATGGATCGTTATTTTTTCCCATCAAAATACTTCATATAGCAGAAGATGGCCACTGGAGGGCCACCAGGGGGCCCACGATGTAGGGGGCGCGCCCATGGGGGTAGGGCGCGCCCCCCACCCTCGTGGGCAGGGTGTGGCCCCCCTGGTGAATTTCTTCCACTGAGTATTTTTTATATATTCTGAAAACGTCTTCCGTGAAGTTTCAGGACTTTTGGAGCTGTGCAGAATAGGTCTCTAATATTTGCTCCTTTTCCAGCCCAGAATCCTAGTTGTCAGCATTCTCCCTCTTTATCTAAACCTTATAAAATAAGAGAGAATAGGCATAAGATTGTGACATAATGTGTAATAACAGCCCATAATGCAATAAATATCAATATAAAAGCATGATGCAAAATGGACGTATCACCATCCTGGACTTGGCCTTGTCCAGGCGGGCATGGTGAAGCGTCTGAAGCTTGTGGAAGTTGGCGCTCATGCTCTGGAGGAGCCACTCTTCCTGGGAACTGCCGCTACCGACACTCGGTTCGTCAACGACCTCGAGCCCAGCGGCGGCAAGCACCTCATCGTCGAACGCCTCCCCCTCGACGGGCGCCCTGGTGCTCGCCGTCCATGGGAGGTGGACGAACAGGTCGTCGCTCACCTTCAGATACTTTCCTGAGCCAGAGGCGGTAGAGGAGGAAGGGTGGTCGTCAACCACCTCCTCCTCGGCAGCGGCCTTGCTGGCCTCCCCGGTAGGCCCCTTGTCGGCCTCCTCGGTAGCAGCCTTGCCGGTCTCCCCGGCAGGCCCCTTGGCGGCGTCCTCAGCGACATCCTTGGCGATTTGCTCAGCGGAGATCTCGTCGGCCTCGGCCATGGCATCCCTGGCGACCTCCTCGATGATAGTGTCTACGTCCTCCTGGTCCGCCAAGGAAGGATCTAGATACCGAGAAGGAGAATGAGGGGAAGTCAAGATCGAAATTCGAAACAAGAAAAACGAGCGGGAACAGGAGGCAAACAACTCACCCGTGCCAAGCTGGGACAAAGTGGCCCCCTCCCGACCAACCTCCAGTGTCGGGATGGGCCGCCGGCGCTCGGGTTCGCCTCCTCCTCCTCCGTGCGCATGGGCTCGGTGCTTGGTGCCCTTGCCGGGGACGCTCCTCGGGGCGGCGTGTTGGGGGTGGCTCTCGATGGCTCCTCCTGCTTCCGTCCTCCTCCTGCAACCACGGCAAGGTCAGCACCAAGAAATCGTGTCCCAGCACATGTCGATGGGGAGTGAGTGATGAACGCACGCTGGGGGCTACGTCGAGGGCTGCTATCCGAGCTGCTCTCCACCACCAACGGCATACTCGAGGTGCCCACCGGGGGATGGCCGCCCGTTGAGGCCCTGGCCCTCTTCGCCACCCTCTGGGACAGCGTCTCCATATCCCTGTGAAGATGAAGACAAGTCAAGAAAAGCGGCACGGTCTGACGGGATGGAGATGACAAAAGACCAGATACTTACTCATCCTCTGCCTCCTCTTCCGCTGCCTTCCTCTTCCTCCTCGGGCTAAGGGACCCGAGATTTAAGATGACCTCCGTGTCGTCATCTGCGGGGGGAGGGGAAGCGGGTGGATTCCGAGGACGCTTGGACGAAGAAGAGGCAGTCGTTTTCTTCTTCGCCACCGTAGCCTTCACCGCCTTCCCCGCCGCCGCGGCCCTCGTTTGGTGCATGGACGCCTCCTGAGGTTGTTGTGGTTGTGCGGCCCTGCCGGGCCGGACTGGCTCACCAGAGCTGGCCCGCCGCAGGACACGCCCTCTCCCCGTGGTTGGGGCTTGACAGCCTCGACCTCCTCCCCGGATGACTCATCGACCTCATCTTCAATGAGAGGGGCCCCAGTGCTGGCGCTGCTGGCCTCCCCAGCGGATTCCGCCCACTGTGCGAGCTCCTTCTCCTCCACGGCCACCGCGGCCTCGTCCTCCACGCCGCCAGCACTGCCGGCCTCCCTAGCGAGCTCCGCCTCCGCCGCCCTGGCGGCGATATAGTCCAGCTCTGCTTGGGTGGTGTCCTGGATGAGCAGCGGCTCTTCACGGACGTACTTCTCCGACATGGTGTCGAAGAATTTCTGCACCTGGTCCGCCTCCGGCTCGACCCAATTCGTGTCAAGGCCGTGCGCATTATAGTCCAGCATCATGGCGATGATGTCGGTTTGGCGGGAGTTGTTGCTTAGCAGGACCACCCCCGCCGGCAACCCAAACAGGGGCCCCTTGGCGACCTTGTTGGCCTTCGCGAACTTGCTAGTCCTCTCGGCCCTGCCGTCGCGGTTCACGTCGAGCTGAAAGAGCCGCTGGCAGAAGTGAGCGTGCCCCATCAATGTGAAGTTGTGGTTCAAGCCGGGGCGGAGCCGCATGATGTCAGCCGCATTCCTAAAGAGCAAGGCCGGCCTCCCCTTGTTGTGCAGTGGAGCGATGCGGCAGCGGATGAAATCTGCCCAAATCATCTCCAGGGTGAGCCCGGCAATGGCGAGGTGATGGATTCTGGTGATGGTGACCGTGAGCTTCCCATCCTGGGGGTCGACATCTCCCTAGTCGTACCTGTGAACCGGCGGCACCTGGCAAACCTGGCAGAATTCCTGTGGGTCCTCCTCCTCGGTCCAGCACCACCGACTCCGCCACTCCTCCCACCTCTCCTTCTGAGCGCCCTTTGGATACGTCCCCTTCTCCAGGATCCTTGGGATCCAGGCGACACAACCAGAAATGGCGCCTCCCCTCTGGATCCGAGGATAGAAGTAGTGACGGAAAAGCGCCGTGTTGGGATGCACTCCGGCGAAGCCCTCGTAGAGATGGGCGAAAAGGGCCATGCACGCCACAGCATTCGGGGTGAAGTCCAGAAGGTGGAAGCCGTAGGTGCGCATGATATCGTTGAAGAAATCGGAGAAAGGGGGGCAGAGGCTGCAGGAAAAGTAGTCGACGAAGAATGGGTACCGATACGGGCCGGCCTTGGCGCAATCGGCGGGGATGATGCGCGTGGCCGGATGCCCCGTCATCTCCCCCCTGTCTTGCACCCCCACAGGGGCTTGAAATTGTCCCGGAGGTGGACCACATCGACCGTCGAGGGAAAGTAGGCGAGCTGCGTCCGACGCGCCACTGACTCACTCTCCGGCGGCTCCATCCCCCAGCGTCCTTGGTCACTCCTTTTCCTTTGCTGGTTTTAGGTGCCATGGTGGTTGCGAGAGGTGAAGGAGGAAGGGCAGCGAAAATGCAGCGGCGGAGAGGGAGAGCAAGGGCTTGAGGAGGAAGAAGGAGGGGACGGTGGTTCCGAGATTGGAGAAGGCATAGAGGGTAAATGAGCAGCGCGCTCGTGGTTATTCCTTTTTACGAGGAAGGCGCGGGCCGCCTCTTTACCATCTACCACAATGTGACGCATGCGTGCGGGAACCTCCCCACGGATGACCCCCGTGTCATGCATGACCCTCCACGCCGCACGTTCAACGCGGGTCGTGGGGGAGCGCAGCGGACGGAAAAGTTACTGCAGTAAAGATCCGCCCCGCCTGCCCGCGCACCGTTCTGGGCCTAGCCCAACAACGCGTCGCGCTTATGTGTGGCCTAGGCCCGGGGGCTCCTGTCGGTGTACAAAAGTAGGGGCTCTCCTTTGTACCCCTTTACTTGTGCACGGACAGTCAGAGCCACGCCCACGGCCGCACTAAGCAGTGCAGAGGAGGGAAGCCGAAACACAAGACGACCAAAGCAACGCCAAGACTAGAGACGCAAAGAGCAAGAGAGCAAAGTGGGCTCCCCGGCAAGACCTTTGCCGGGACAACCTCCGCATCCCTGGCAAGAGCCTTGCTGGGGAAACTTGCCCAATGCCAGCAGAGCGCGCCGCCCTTGAGACAAGGGGTTCCAACAGCATCAACCACATTGGAACCAAGGCTCGGGAGGCACCTCCATGGTGGCATGCAGATCTTTGTAGAGATCATAAATACACAAGATCAGATGAGAACCAGAAGACAACGATCCTTAGCGAGATCCTTTCCAAGGAAGTCCACGAGACCCCCGGCAAGATCCTTGCCGAGGACGACCCGCGGTGCCACGGCAAGACCCTTGTCGGGCCCCCGGCAAGGCCCTTGCCGAAGACACCTGCGAGGCCGCAGCCAGGCCCATGCCTGCCAAGACTCCACCGCCGCTCCCATGCAGCTGCCAGCTCGACCAGCTGGGCAGGCATCTGCGTGGCAGCGTGCAGCCTCCACACCAACTCAGCAAGCACCTGCGTGGTGGCATGTAGATCTTCGTGAAGGCTCCACCACCGCGCCAGCCCAGCAGCCAGCCAACGTGCCGCTACAATGCCTCGTCGGCTTGGACGCGCGTCGGAGCCAGGCGAGCGAAGACAGCTAGGATGAGCTTCTTTGTCGTCCCCAATAAAGCAAGAGGGGCACGTCGGCAGCGCATTAAATGCGTTTGTCCGACGATGCCAGGGGAAAGACTCGGCCACTGTACACCTTTCCACCTCCTGTGTGCCCCTGTGGCGACCCATTTTGTCTATAAAAGGAGGCCCGAGCCATACTGGAGAGGGATTCGGATCTTTTGGACTAGACAGACACCGCAGCTAGTTCAAGAACATAAGATCACTCAAATATACATAAAAGCAGGACTAGGGTTTTACGCATCTGCGTGGCCCGAACCTGGGTAAACGATTTTCGTACTGACCGCCAGGCCCGCTCTTTGCACAACCCCGCGCCCGCCAACCGTAGAAGGGATCCCAGTGATTCCATAGGTGTCGTTTACACCGACAAATATCATGAATATGTGTATCACTACAATCGAGATTCAATAAATCATTCACCTTGGGTGTATGACCAGAGAAGGTTTTATTCATGTAAACAGAATAACAATTATTCTTTGACTTAAATGAATAATTGTATTGCAATAAACATGATCCAATCATATTATGCTCAACACAAACACCAAATAACTATTATTTTAGGTTCAACACTAATCCAGAAGGTAAAGGGAGTGTGCGATGGTGGTCTTATCAACCATGGAATCACTTCCAACACACATCATCACCTCACCCTCAACTAGTTTTTGTTCATTTTGTAACTCCTGTTTCAAGTTACTAATCATAGCAACTGAACCAGTATCAAATAACCAGGGGCTACTATGAACACTAGTAAAGTACACATCAATAACATGTATATCATATATACTTTTGTTCACTTTGCCATCCTTCTTATCCGCCAAGTATTTGGGGCATTTTCACTTCCAGTGATCATTTCCTTTGCAGTTAGAAGCACTCAGTTTTAGGCTTGGGTCTAGCTGTGGGCTTCTTCATGGGAGTGGCGACTTGCTTGCCATTCGTCTTGAAGTTATCTTTCTTTCCCTTGCCCTTTTACTTGAAACTAGTGGTCTTGTCAACCATCAACACTTGATGCTTTTTCTTTATTTCTACCTTCACCAATTTCAGCATCGTGAAGAGCTTGGGAATCATTTCCGTTATGCCTTGCATATTATAGTTCATCACAAACTTCTAGTAACTTGGTGATAGTGACTAGAGAACTCTGTCAATCACTATCTTATCTGGAAGATTAACTCCCACTTGATTCAAGTGATTGTAGTACTCAGACATTCTGAGCACATGCTCACTAGTTGAGCTATTCTCCTCCATCTTGTAGGAAAAGTACTTGTCAGAGGTCTCATACCTCTTAACACGGGCATGAGTCTGAAATACCAATTTTAGCTCTTGGAACATCTCATATGCTCTGTGGCATTCAAAACATTTTTGAGGTCCCAGTTCTAAGCCGTAAAGTATGGCGCACTAAACTATCAAGTAGTCATCATACCAAGCTTGTAAAACATTCATAACATCTGCATCTGCTCTTGCAAAATGTCCGTCACCTAGCGGTGCATCAAGGACATAATTCTTCTGTGCAGCAATGAGGATAATCCTCATATCACGGAGCTAGTCCGCATCATTGCTACTAACATCTTTCAACATAGTTTTCTCTAGGAACATATCATAAATAAAATGGGGAAGCTATACGCGAGCAATTGATCTACAACATAGATATGCAAATACTATCAGGACTAAGTTCATGATAAATTTAAGTTCAATTAATCATATTACTTAAGAACTCCCACATAGATAGACATCCCTCTAATCATCTAAGTGATCACGTGATCCAAATCAACTTAACCATGTCCGATCATCACGTGAGATGGAGTAGCTTTCAATGGTGAACATCACTATGTTGATCATATCAACAATATGATTCACGTTCGACCTTTCGGCCTGAGTGTTCCGAGGCCATATCCGCATATGCTAGGCTCGTCAAGTTTAACCCAAGTATTTTGCGTGTGCAAAACTGGCTTGCACCCGTTGTATGTGAATGCAGAGCTTATCGCACCCGATCATCACGTGGTGTCTTAGCAAGAAGAACTATCACAACGGTGCATACTCAGGGAGAACACTTATACCTTGAAATTTAGTGAGGGATCATCTTATAATGCTACTGACGTACTAAGCAAAATAAGATGCATAAAAGATAAACATCACATGCATCAAAATATGTGACATGATATGGCCATTATCATCTTGTGCCTTTGACCTCGCTCTCCAAAGTACTGTCATGATCTCCATCGTCATCGGCATGACACCATGATCTCCATCATCTTGATCTTTATCAATGTGTTGTCACATGGTCGTCTTGCCAACTATTGCTTTTGCAACTAGTGCTATCGCATAGCGATAAAGTAAAGCGATTATATGGCGCTTCCATCTTATGCAATAAAGAGACAACCATAAGGCTCCTGCCAGTTGCCGATAACTCTGTTACAAAACATGATCATCTCATACAACAATTTATATCTCATCACGTCCTGGTCATATCACATCACAACATGCCCTGCAAAAAGAAGTTAGACGTCCTCTACTTTGTTGTTGCAAGTTTTACGTGGCTGCTACGGGCTTCTAGCAAGAACTGTTCTTACCTACGCATCAACACCACAACGTAGTATAGTGATTGCTTTTTGATCTTCAGAATGAACCCTGTTCATTGAAACCGATTCAACTAAAGTTGGAGAAATAGGCACCCAATAGCCACCTGTGTGTGAAGCACATCGGTAGAACCAGTCTCGCGTAAGCGTACACGTAATGTCGATCTGAGCCGCTTCATCCAACAATACTACCGAATCAAGAATCAACTAGTGACGGCAAGCAATATGTATATACTCACGCCCACAACTCCATTGTGTTCTACTCATGCACATAACATCTACGCATAGACCTGGCTCGGATGCCACTGTTGGGGAACGTAGTAATTTCAAAAAAATCCTACGTACATGCAAGATCATGGTGATGCATAGCAACGAGAGGGGAGAGTATTGTCTACGTACCCTCGTAGACCGTAAACGGAAGCATTATGACAACGCGGTTGACGTAGTCATACGTCTTCACGATCGACCGATCCTAGTAGCGAAAGTACGGCACCTCCGCGATCTGCACATGTTCGGCTCGGTGACATCCCATGAACTCACGATCCAGCAGAGTGTTGAGGGAGAGCTTCGCCAGCACGACGGTGTGATGATGGTGATGATGATGCTACCGGAACAGGGCTTCACCTAAGCACCGCTATGATATGACCGAGGTGGATTATGGAGGAGGGGGGCACCGCACACGGCTAAGGGATCAATGATCAACTTGTGTGTTCTAGGGTGCCCCCCTGCCCCCGTATATAAAGGAGCAAGGGGGAGGCCGGCCGGCCTTGGGGCGCGCCAAGGAGGGGGAGGAGTCCTCCTCCTAGTAGGAGTAGGACTCCCCCTTTCCTAGTCCAACTAGGACTCCCCCTTTCCGAACGTTAAGCATGTGGACCCTACAGGTTCGAGAACTATGTAGACATGACCGAGACACGTCTCCAGTCAATAACCAATAGCGGAACCTGGATGTTCATATTGGCTCCCACATATTCTATGAAGATCTTTATCGGTCAAACCACTTAACAACATACGTTGTTCCCTTTGTCATCGAAATGTTACTTGTCCGAGATTCGATCGTCGGTATCTCAATACCTAGTTCAATCTCATTACTGGCAAGTCTCTTTACTCGTTCCGTAATGCATCATCCCGTAATTAACTCATTAGTCACATTGCTTGCAAGGCTTATAGTGATGTGCATTACCGAGAGGGCCCACAAATACCTCTCCGATAGATGGAGTGACAAATCCTAATCTCGATCTATGCCAACTCAACAAACACCATTGGAGACACCTGTAGAGCATCTTTATAATCACCCGGTTACATTGTGAAGTTTGATAGCACACAAGGTGTTCCTCCGGTATTTGGGAGTTGCGTAATCTCAGTCAGAGGAACATGTATAAGTCATGAAGACGCAGTAGCAATAAAACTGAACGATCATTATGCTAAGCTAACGGATGGGTCTTGATCATCACATCATTCTCTAATGATGTGATCCCGTTCATCAAATGACAACACATGTCCATTGCTAGGAAACTTAACCATCTTTGATTAACGAGCTAGTCAAGTAGAGGCATACTAGGGACACTTTGTTTGTCTATGTATTCACACATGTACTAAGTTTCCAGTTAATAAAATTCTAGCATGAATAATAAATATTTATCATGATATAAGGAAATATAAATAACAACTTTATTATTGCCTCTAGGGCATATTTCCTTCAATAGATTCGCGATGCAGGTTGATGACCGGCCATGAGGTTATTAGGACGTGTCCCCCTCACATACACGTTGACAACACATACATAGCGGTGTCTACGAGGACCATGTTAAATAGTTAGATGAAATCCCAAGTGCAAGTGTACATGTCGTGGATTTGTCACGACATATGTCCTAGTGTGAGGACTTGTCGCGAGGCGAACGCAACTAGGTAGTAGCCTGAACAGGGTTGATCGGAATTGAGAGACGAGAGGCGGGTTAACACACAAGACAAGGGTTTAGACAGCTTCGGGCCCCGGGAAACATCATCCGGTAATAGCCCTACATGTTGTCTATGGTTAGGTCTCATTATGCTTATGAGGGAGTTGTTGTATAAGATGGCTCCCCTTTTGTTGTATCTAGCCTTCGAGATTACTTCCCCCCTCCTGGGCTGCCCTTCCCCTCCTTATATAAGTTGGAGGGGCGAGTTACATGTGGAGTCCTACTAGGATTAGGACTAATTTATCTTCTAATACAAACCGGATACAAGTCCGGGTCTGATTCCTTGTAAGGGAAATATTCCTCACACCTTTCCTCTTAAGTCGACCCACCATCACATGAACCGGCCTACTGGGCCTTCTGCCTTGGCATCCGTCCGACCCACCCGCCGGGTCACCAGTGAGTTGCAATGTTCAGGCGGGTTGCTCGTAAACCGCCAGGTTCGGGTGGGTCGTCAGTGAATCGCCAAGCTCCAGCCGGGTCATACATCCGGCGGGTTACACCGCGGGGTATATCCCTGACATTAGCCCCCGGTTTAATTGGGATTTATCCATATTAAATTGATCCTGTAACATAAACACAAGAACAAATTTGACAGGTTGTGCTCCGGGTTAAATTCTTGTAAGCCGGCACCTAATCATCCTTAAGTCCTTGTCATTTCCTTCTTCTAGAAAATCCGAGTCAATAGGCCAGCTTCATAATCAATTTGCTGACATTGGTTTCTCACAGAAAAATATTGTGAAGAAGAATTCATTTGATTCGGCTCCCAATGCTTAACAAAAATGTTGGTCTTGAAATACTCATCTGATTTTTAGCCGGCTTGAAGATGTAGAACTTGTCGGTTTATCATTGCCAAAATATCCGGTTTGTAAATATTGATAGCACCAGGTCATAATTGTTGCTAATATCAAGCTTGAAAATGTACCTCCCTTATATGCATATCACTTGTAGCCCCCAAGTCTTAAGAAGGGAGCATAGTAACAGCTTAAGACTTGCTTCAATATAAATATTGTAACTTTGCAGAAATCTGGTTTGTTCATGTAGGTCACCAATCATAAACTGACCATTTTGTACTTCCCATGTGTAGCCTCCAAGTGTCGGGTCATTATGCAATAGTGAGCAGGGACTTTGTAGATATGATCATGTAAACTTGATCAGCAACGTGTAGCACCCAAGGGCCGGCTCAGTAAGATAATATTGAGCTAGGACTTTATATATACTTCATGGAAAATAACATCATATGATGTAGCCCCCACCGTGGGGCTAGAACCCATGACCATAAGGTTAAGAGCCTTGTGCTTTACCAACTAAGCAGTGGACCCTTCAATATAATGGATTAAGGCTTGTGTACTTGGAATTTTTGACAGGAGCAATTAGTAGCCCCCAAGGGCCGGCTCATCACTATCTGATGGGTCGGGTCTTCAATAAGGCGAGTTAAGAATGACCTTGCATTAGCCCCCAAGTGCCATGGTGCATGATGACATGGGACTTGCGTATTTTATGTAATCTCAATCTGAATAATGTAGCCCCCAAGTGCCGTGTCGTAAGCCTATAGCGACTCGGGACTATTCCTTCCATTGCAGAATAAATCATATCCATTGATAAAGAAATAATAGCCGTTGCACTGAAGCGACTTTGAAAACCTCAATCATAATACTGGTAATTGATAACCATAATAAAAATCCAACCATGTTGGCTATTCAAGATTTGAATAATATAATCCGGTATGAAAACCTCAATCATTCAATATCATCATGAAAATCCAGCCAATTTTGGCTATTAAAGATTTGAATACTATTGGGGAACGCAGTAATTTCAAAATTTTCCTACGCACACGCAAGATCCATCTAGGTGATGCATAGCAACGAGAGGGGAGAATGTTGTCCACGTACCCTCGTAGACCATAAGCAGAAGCGTTATGACAACGCGGTTGATGTAGTCGTACGTCTTCACGATCCGACTGATCCTAGCACCGAAGGTACAGCACCTCCGCGGTCTGCACATGTTCAGCTCGGTGCGTCCCACGAACTCTAGATCCAGCTGAGGTCAAGGGAGAGTTTCGTCAGCACGACGGCTGATGACGGTGATGATGAAGTTACTGACGCAGGGCTTCGCCTAAGCTCTACAACGATATGACCAAGGTGGAAATCTATGGAGGGGGGCACCGCACACGGCTAAAACAATTAACTTGTGTGTTCTAGGGTGCCCCCTCCCCATGTATATAAAGGAGGGAGGGTGTCGGTGTCAAAACCGGCGGATCTCGGGTAGGGGGTCCCGAACTGTGCGTCTAGGATTGATGGTAACAGGAGATGGGGGACACAATGTTTACCCAGGTTCGGGTTGTCAGCGTTCTGGGAACGGGGGTCCCCAGACTTTCCTGCCTGCGGCCCACGGCGTGGCTTTGCTAGCAGGCCTGTACGGCCCATCTTCATCAACAAGGCATTCAAGATCCACGCGAGGGGCCAAGCCTTGCGAGGCGGACGATGCAAGACCTCCTCAGGAGCGGCCTCGCCAGGCGGGCTCACGAGGGGCGGAGAGATCAAGGCAAGGCAAACCTCGCGAGGTTCCCGTGACGTGAGCCATGACGATCGAGACCAGGCGGGCGCCAGCGCGCGCAGCATCCTTGTTTCCTCTTTGGTGCTAAGGGGGCAAGCGCAGGCGCGGAGTACCGAGGCATCAAGCAAAGGTTTCTATGTCGGTGCAACGAGACCAAGACCAGCAGGACGGCAAGACGGAGGTCACCATGGAGCCCAAGGCGGCGTCGCCACCAGAGCCTTTTGCAGGCGAAGACCACTTTTGTCAGGATAAGTTGTACTAGTTGTCCCCATTCAAATTGGCCGTTGTTGGCTCCCTTCCTGCTCAATATTTGGGGAGAGGACCAGGGCCTCTAAATAGAACTAGCCACCACCATAGCAAGGGGCGACCTCATATTAGACTAGAACTAATTCATCCCCACAATCACATCCACCAAGCACAAGAACACCTCTCCTCAGGAGGCTGTTCTTCCCCTGTATTGTTCATCCTCAGCCCGAGAGGCAATCCACCACCACACTGGAGTAGGGTATTACACCACAACGGTGGCCCGAACTAGTATAAATCTTGTGTCCTTTGTGTTGCGAGTTCGTCGAGTTAGTCCGCGAGATCTTAGCAAAACTAGGGCGTGGATCGGTAGGGAGAATCTTCGTGCGCACCCCAGAATTCGAACCTTAAGGGTTTTTTCAGAACCCATGATCCGACATTTGGCATGCCAGGTAGGGGTGTGCCGGAGTCTTTCTTCCGTGGATTCGTGCTCCACCATCTCCACTCCCGCTCCCCCATGGTGGGCGCCCCTCCAGTTGGATCTACCGGTGCCCACAGTGGTGCTCGGGGCTCCGAGTGTTGGAAATATGCCCTAGAGGCAATAATAAATTAGTTATTATTATATCATATTTAATTGTTCATGATAATCGTTTATTATCCATGCTAGAATTGTATTGATAGGAAACTCAGATACATGTGTGGATAAATAGACAACACCATGTCCCTAGTAAGCCTCTAGTTGACTAGCTCGTTGAACAATAGATGGTTACGATTTCCTGACCATGGACATTGGATGTCGTTGATAACGGGATCACATCATTAGGAGAATGATGTGATGGACAAGACCCAATCCTAAGCCTAGCACAAAGATCATGTAGTTCGTATGCTAAAACTTTTCTAGTGTCAAGTATCATTTCCTTAGACCATGAGATTGTGCAACTCCCGGATACCATAGGAGTGCTTTGGGTGTGCCAAACGTCACAACGTAACTGGGTGGCTATAAAGGTACACTATAGGTATCTCTGAAAGTGTCTGCTGGGTTGGCACGAATCGAGACTGGGATTTGTCACTCCGTGTAAACGGAGAGGTATCTCTGGGCCCACTCGGTAGGACATCATCATAATGTGCACAGTGTGATCAAGGAGTTGATCACGGGATGATGTGTTACGGAACGACTAAAAGAGACTTGCCGGTAACGAGATTGAACAAGGTATCGGGATACCGACGATCGAATCTCGGGCAAGTATCATACCGATGGACAAAGGGAATTGATTACGGGATTGATTGAATCCTTGACATCGTGGTTCATCCGATGAGATCATCATGGAGCATGTGGGAGCCAACATGGGTATCCAGATCCCGCTGTTGGTTATTGACCGGAGAGTTGTCTCGGCCATGTCTGCATGACTCCCGAGCCCGTAGGGTCTACACACTTAAGGTTCGATGACGCTAGGGTTATAGGGAATAGATGTATGTGGTCACCGAATGTTGTTCAGAGTCCCGGATGAGATCCCGGACGTCACGAGGAGTTCCGGAATGGTCCGGAGGTAACGATTTATATATGGGAAGTCATCATACGGTCACCGGAATAATTCGGGGGGGGGGGGGGTTCCCGGTATTGTACCGGGACCACCGAAGGGGTTCCGGGGGTCCACCGGGAGGGTCCACCTGCCCCGGAGGGCCCTATGGGCTGTGTGTGGATAGGGACCAGCCCCTTAGTGGCCTGGGCGCCTTCCCCCCTAGGGCCCATGTGCCTAGGGTTTGGGGGAACCCTAAAAGGGGGGCGCCCCCTTGCCTTGGGGGGCAAGGCAACCCCCCCTTGGCCGCCGCCCCTCCTCAGATTGGATCTGAGGGGGCCGCCCCCCCTCTCCCTTGCCCCTATATATATGTGGGGGGTGGGAGGGCAGCCGCACCCAAGTTCTGGCGCAGCCCTCCCCCTCTCCCAAGTCCTCCTCTTCTCCCGCGGTGCTGGGCGAAGCCCGGCAGGATTGCCACGCTCCTCCTTCACCACCATGCCATCGTGTTGCTGCTGGATGGAGTCTTCCCCAACCTCTCCTTCTCCCCTTGCTGGATCAAGGCGTAGGAGACGTCACCGGGCTGCACGTGTGTTGAACGCGGAGGCGCCGTGGTTCGGCGTTTAGATCGGAATCAACCGCGATCTGAATCGCTATGAGTACGACTCCTTCATCCGCGTTCTTGCAACGCTTCCGCTTAGCGATCTACAAGGGTATGTAGACGCACTCTCCTTCCCCTCGTTGCTAGATTACTCCAGAGATTGATCTTGGTGATGCGTAGAAAATTTTAAATTTCTACTACGATCCCCAACAGTGGCATCATGAGCTAGGTCTATGCGTAGTTTCTATGCACGAGTAGAACACAAAGCAGTTGTGGGCGTCGATATTGTCAATTTACTTGCCGTTACTAGTCTTATCTTGATTCGGCGGCATCATGGGATGAAGCGGCCCGGACTGACCTTACACGTACTCTTACGTGAGACTGGTTCCACCGACTGGCATGCACTAGTTGCATAAGGTGGCTAGCGGGTGTCTGTCTCTCCCACTTTAGTCGGATCGGATTCGATGAAAAGGGTCCTTATGAAGGGTAAATAGAATTTGGCATATCACGTTGTGGTTTAGGCGTAGGTAAGAAACGTTCTTGCTAGAAACCTATAGCAGCCACGTAAAAACTTGCAACAACAATTAGAGGACGTCTAACTTGTTTTTGCAGCATATGACGTGTGATGTGATATGGCCAAAAGGATGTGATGAATGATATATGAGATGTATGAGATTGATCATGTTCTTGTAATAGGAATCACGACTTGCATGTCGATGAGTATGACAACCGGCAGGAGCCATAGGAGTTGTCTTAATTTATTTATGACCTGCGTGTCAACATAAATGTCATGTAATTACTTTACTTTATTGCTAAAGCGTTAGCCATAGTAGTAGAAGTAATAGATGACGAGACAACTTCAAGAAGACACGATGATGGAGATCATGATGATGGAGATCATGGTGTCATGCCGGTGACAATGATGATCATGGAGCCCCGAAGATGGTGATCAAAAGGAGCAAAATGATATTGGCCATATCGTGTCACTATTTGATTGCATGTGATGTTTATCATGTTTTACATCTTATTTGCTTAGAACGACGGTAGCTTAAATAAGATGATCCCTCACTAAAATTTCAAGAAAACTGTTCCCCCTAACTGTGCACCATTGCGAAGGTTCGTCGTTTCGAAGCACCACGTGATGATCGGGTGTGATAGATTCTAACGTTCGAATACAACGGGTGTTGATGAGCCTAGCATGTACAGACATGGCCTCGGGACACATGTGAAACACTTAGGTTGACTTGACGAGCCTAGCATGTACAGACATGGCCTCGGAACAGGGAAGACCGAAAGGTCGAACATGAGTCGTATAGAAGATACGATCAACATGAGATGTTCACCGTTGATGACTAGTCCGTCTCACGTGATGATCGGACACGGCCTAGTCGATTCGGATCATGTTTCACTTAGATGACTAGAGGGATGTCTATCTGAGTGGGAGTTCATTAAATAATTTGATTAGATGAACTCAATTAGCATGAACATAGTCTAAACTGTCTTCGCAAATATGTTGTAGATAAATAGCTCACGTTGTAGCTCCCTGTTTCAATACGTTCCTAGAGAAAGATTAAGTTGAAATATATTGTAAGCAATGATGCGGACTAGGTCTATAGTCCGAGGAGTGTCCTCACTGCTACACAGAAGGCTTACGTCTTTGATGCACCGCTCGATGTGCAAACCCCTGCAACGTCGTCTGTGGATGTTGTGAACACCTGACAGACACATCCTGATGACTACATGATAGTTTAGTGCACCATACTTTATGGCTTAGAATCGGGATTCCAATGACGTTTTGAACGCCATAGAACATATGAGATGTTCCAAGAGCTGAAATGGGATTTCAGGCTCATGCCCGTGTTGAGAGGTGTGATACCTCTGACAAGTTCTTTAGCCAACAAGATGGAGGAAAATAGCTCAGCTAATGAGCATGTGCTCAGAATGTCTGGGTGCTACAATCACTTAAATCAAGTGGGAGTTAAACTTCCAGATAAGATAGTGATTGATAGAGTTCTCTAGCCACTATCACTAAGCTACTAGATCTTCGTGATGAACTATGACATGCAAGGGATGGAGTTGATCCCGGAGCTGTTCGCAGTACTTAAGACCGCAAAAGGTAGAAATCAAAGAAGGAGCATCAAGTGTTGATGGTTTAACAAGACCACTGGTTTCAAGAAGGGCAAGGGCTAGAAGAGAAACTTCATGGGTGGCAAACCAGTTGCCGCTCCAGTGAAGGAACCCAAGTTTGAACCCAAACCCGAGACTGAGTGCTTCTATTGTAAGGGGAACGGTCACTGGTAGCGTAATTACCCCAAATTCATGGTAGATAAGAAGGCTGGTAACTTCAACAAAGTATATACGTGTTATTAATGTGTACCTCACTAGTACTCCTGGTAGCACCTGGGTATTGGATACCGGTTCAGCTGCTATTATTGGTGACTTGAAGCAAAAGCTACAGACTAAACGGAGACTGGCTAAGGGCGAGGTGACGATGTTTGTTGGAAGTGTTTCCAAAGTTGATGAGATCACCATCGCACGCTCCATCTGCCTTCGGGATTAGTATTGAACCTAGATAAATGTTATCAGGTGTCTACGTTGAGCATGAATATGATTAGATCATGTTCATTGCAATACGGTTATTCATTTAAATTAGAGAATAATGGTTATTCTGTTTACATGAATAATACCTTTCATGGTCATGCACCCTATGTGTATGGTTCATTGAATCTCGGTCGTGGTAATACACATGTTCACGCCAAAAGATGTAGAGTTAATAATGATAGTACCACTTTCTTGTGGCACTGCCGCTTAGGTCATATTGGCGTAAGATGCATGAAGAAACTCCATGTCGATGGATGTTTGGAGTCACTTGATTTTGAATCACTTGACACATGCGAGCCATGCCTCATGGGCAGGATGACTAAGACCTCGTTTTCAGGTAAAATGAAACGGGCATGTGACTTGTTGGAAATCATACATGCTGATGCGTGTGATCCAATGAGAATTGAAGCGTGCAGTGGATATCGCTATTTTCTCATCTTCACTGACGATTTGAGTAGATATAGGTATATTTACTTAATGAAGCACAAGTCTGGAACATTTGAAAAGTTCAGGCGGTTTCAGAGTGAAGTTAAGAACCATCATAACAAGAAGATCAAATTCCTATGATCTGATCGATGAGAATTTCTGAGTTATGAGTTTGGCAATCACTTAAGACATTGTGGAATTGTTTCACAATTGAAGCCACCTGGAACACCATAGGGTAATGGTGTGTCCGGACGTCGTAATCGAACCTTATGAGATATGGTGTGATCTATGATGTCTCTTACCGATCTACCGCTATTATTTTGAGGTTATGCATTAGAGACAACTGCATTCACTTTAGATAGGACACCATATAAGTCCGTTGAGACGACGTCGTATGAACATTGGTTTGGCAAGAAACCAAAGTTGTCGTTTCGTAATGTTTGGGGCTGCGATGCTTAAGGCTTCAGCCGGAGAAGCTCGAACCCAAAGCGGACAAACACATCTTCATAGGATACCCAAAGGTGACAGTTTGGTACACCTTCTATATCAGATCCGAGGGCAAATTGTTTGTCGCTAAGAATGGGTCCTTTCTCGAGAAGGAGTTTCTCTTAAAAGAATTGAGTGGGAGGAAGATAGAACTTGATGAGGTTGTCGAACCTTTACATCAACCAGAGAGTGATGCAACATAGAAAGATGTTTTCTGTGGCACCTATGTCTGTTGAAGAGGAAGTTAATGACAGTGATCATGAAGCTTCGGATCAAGTTGCTATCGAACCTCGTAGGTCGACAAGGATATGTACTACTCCTAAGTGGTACGGTAATCATGTCTTAGATATCATGTTGTTAGACAACAATGAACCTACGAGCTATGGAGAAGCGATGGTGGGCCCGTATTACGACAAATGGTTAGAAGCCATGAAATCCGAGATAGGATCCACATATCAGAACAAAGTATGGACTTTGGTGGACTTGCCCGTTGATCGGCAAGCCATTGAGAGAAATGGATCTTTAAGAAGAAGACGGGCGTGGGTGGTAATGTTACCATCTATGAAGCTCGACTTGTGGGAAAGAGTCTTTTCACAAGTTCAAAGAGTTGACTACGATGAGAATTTCTCACCCGTAGCGATGCTTAAGTCCGTCGGAATCATGTTAGCACTAGTTGTATTTTTCGATTATGAAATCTTACAGATGGATGTCAAAACAAGTTTTCTTACCAAGTTTTCGTAAGAAAAGTTGTATGTGATACAATAAAAGGTTTTGTCGATCCTAAGGATGCTAAAAGGTATGCTGGCTCCAGCAATCCTTCTATGGACTAGAGCAAGCATCTCGGAATCGGGATATATGTTTTGATGGAGTGATCAAAGCTTTTAGGTTTTATACAATGTTTGCTAGAAACTTGTATTTACAAGAAAGTGAGTGGGAGCACTACAACATTTCTGATAAGTATATGTGGATGACATATTGTAGATCCGAAATAATGTAGAATTTCTGGAAAGCATAAACGGTTGTTTGAAGAGTGTTTTTCAAAGGAAGACCTGGATAAAGCTGCTTACATATTGGGCATCAAGATCTATGGAGATAGATCAAGACGCCTGATGATACTTTCAAAGAACGCACACCTTGACATGTTTTTGAAGGAGTTCAAAATAGATCAGTCAAAGAAGGGGTTCTTACCTGAGTTGTAAGGTGTGAATTTGAGTAAGACTCAAAGATTGACCACGGCAGAAGAAAGAGGAAGGACGAAGGTCGTCCCCTATGATCTTGTCATAGGCCCTATACGGTATGCCATGCTGAGTACTGCACCTGATGTGTGCCTTGCCACATGTCTGGCAAGAGGGTACAAAGGTGATCTAGGTTTGGATTACCAGATAGCAGTCAAAATTATCCTTAGAGGAATAAGGAAATGTTTCTCGGTTATGGAGATGATAAAGAGTTCGACGTAAAGAGTTACGTCGATGCAAGCTTAACACCTATCCGGGTAGCTCTGAGTAAGATACCGGATACGTATAATGGAGCAACAATTTGGAATAGCTCCAAGTGGAATGTGGTAGCAGCATCTACAATATGACATAAAGTTTTGCGAAATACATAGGGACCTGAATATGGCAAGACCCATTGACTACAACCTCTCTCACAAGCATAACATGATCAAACCCAGAACTCATTGAGTGTTAATCACATAGTGATGTGAACTAGATTATTGAGTCTAGTAAACTCTTTGGATGTTGGTCACATGGCGATGTGACCTGTGACTGTTAATCACATGGCGATGTGAACTAGATTATTGACTCTAGTGCAAGTGGGAGACTATTGGAAATATGCCCTAGAGGAAATAATAAATTAGTTATTATTATATCATATTTCATTGTTCATGATAATCGTTTATTATCCATGCTAGAATTGTATTGATAGGAAACTCAGATACATGTGTGGATAAATAGACAACACCATGTCCCTAGTAAGCCTCTAGTTGACTAGCTCGTTGATCAATAGATGGTTACGGTTTCCTGACCATGGACATTGGATGTCGTTGATAACGGGATCACATCATTAGGAGAATGATGTGATGGACAAGACCCAATTTCTAAGCCTAGCACAAAGATCGTGTAGTTCGTATGCTAAAGCTTTTCTAATGTCAAGTATCATTTCCTTAGACCATGAGATTGTGCAACTCCCGGATACCATAGGAGTGCTTTGGGTGTGCCAAACGTCACAACGTAACTGGGTGGCTATAAAGGTACACTATAGGTATCTCTGAAAGTGTCTGCTGGGTTGGCACGAATCGAGACTGGGATTTGTCACTCCGTGTAAACGGAGAGGTATCTCTGGGCCCACTCGGTAGGACATCATCATAATGTGCACAGTGTGATCAAGGAGTTGATCACGGGATGATGTGTTACGGAACGAGTAAAGAGACTTGCCGATAACGAGATTGAACAAGGTATCGGGATACCGACGATCGAATCTCGGGCAAGCGTACCAATGGACAAAGGGAATTGAATACGGGATTGATTGAATCCTTGACATCGTGGTTCATCCGATGAGATCATCGTGGAGCATGTGGGAGCCAACATGGGTATCCAAATCCCGCTGTTGGTTATTGACCGGAGAGTTGTCTCGGCCATGTCTGCATGACTCCCGAGCCCGTAGGGTCTACACACTTAAGGTTCGATGACGCTAGGGTTATAGGGAATATATGTACGTGGTCACCGAATGTTGTTCGGAGTCCCGGATGAGATCCCGGACGTCACGAGGAGTTCCTGAATGGTCCGGAGGTAAAGATTTATATATGGGAAGTCATCATACGGTCACCGGAATAATTCGGGGGGGGGGGGGTCCCGGTATTGTACCGGGACCACCGAAGGGGTTCCGGGGGTCCACCGGGAGGGTCCACCTGCCCCGGAGGGCTCTATGGGCTGTGTGTGGAGAGGGACCAGCCCCTTAGTGGGCTGGGCACCTTCCCCCTAGGGCCCATGCGCCTAGGGTTTGGGGGAACCCTAAAAGGGGGGGGCGCCCCCCTTGCCTTGGGGGGCAAGGCAACCCCCCCTTGGCCGCCGCCCCTCCTCAGATTGGATCTGAGGGGGCCGGCCCCCCTCTCCCTTGCCCCTATATATATGTGGGGGTGGGAGGGCAGCCGTACCCAAGTTTTGGCGCAGCCTTCCCCCTCTCCCAAGTCCTCCTCTTCTCCCGCGGTGCTTGGCGAAGCCCTGCAGGATTGCCACGCTCCTCCTTCACCACCATGCCGTCGTGCTGCTGCTGGATGGAGTCTTCCCCAACCTCTCCTTCTCCCCTTGCTGGATCAAGGCGTAGGAGACGTCACCGGGCTGCACGTGTGTTGAACACGGAGGCACCGTGGTTCGACGCTTAGATCAGAATCAACCGCGATCTGAATCGCTACGAGTATGACTCCTTCATCCGCGTTCTTGCAACGCTTCCGCTTAGCGATCTACAAGGGTATGTAGACGCACTCTCCTTCCCCTCGTTGCTAGATTATTCCATAGATTGATCTTGGTGATGCGTAGAAAATTTTAAATTTCTGCTACGATCCCCAACACCGAGCCCTTGCCCCCGCCTTGCGGCAGGTGCAGTGGCCACCCAAGTTCAAGACGGAGATGCCGCCGTGCTACGACGGCGCGGCGGACACGTCGGCTTTCCTGTTGGCGTACGAGGAGGCCATTCTGGAAGACGGGGGAGATGGCAAGATCATGGCCAACTGGTTCCCAATGGCCCTTGTAGGCGCGCCACGCGCCTGGCTCCTCCATTTGTGTCACAGCCCCAGTTCATCCCTTGCTTGACTTTGCTTGTTCATCATGCCATCATGTTTAAATTCCAAAGAAATTTGAAATGGGGATTGCCTAAACCCCTAGCATCAAAGGAATTCACTAGGTTTACCTAAAATATTTTCAGTAAATCCAAATGGCTTTCAAAAATGTTCATCATTTTGGAAAATGTTGTAAACAGTACCAGAGGTGATGCACATTTTTCCATGACATATTTGGGCTCTGAATTAAATCATACCTTATTTGCATTTGGGCATTTAAATATTATATATTATTCTAAATGTCCAAATATTCATGAACTGAAATGTTTGCTGTTGGAAATAATCCAAACAGTGGCCATAAGAAGTATCATGATTTTTGAAAATGCTCTGGCATTTTAATAAAGTCAAAACAAACAGACAAAAAATAGAAAACAGAAATAAAAGAGAGAGAGACTTACCTGGGCACTTACCTGGCAGCCCAGCTAGCCCAGCTCGCTGGCCCAGCCCACCAGGCCTGTTGCCAGTCATCTCCTAGCTCCTGCCAAGAGGACGACGCCGTGTCGCCCGCGCACGCACCTGAGGATTCCACCTCCCGCTTTATGCTGGCGGCCTCCCCTTCGAGCCTATCCGTGCCTGGAGACGCCCGCGACCCCCTGGACCCTCCCGCTCACTCTCTCGAGCTCCTCCCCTCTCTCCCGAAACCCCTATCCCTCCTCTGCTCTCTTCCCGCAACGCCACCGTCGCCGCCGCCCGCTGTTGCCGTGGCCGGAGCCACCTCCTAGCCCTCCACCCGAGTCCAGAAGCTTCGTCTCGTCTACCTCGTCCTCTCCGTTGACTCACGCGACGCCGGATGCCTCGAAGCGCCGCCCCCGACGCCTTCTTCTTCCTCGGTCCACCGAGATCGCAGACCCTCTTCGCCGCCTCCCTGTGAGCTAGTACGCCTCCTCCCATGCTCGCCCCCTCTGTTTCTGTCCGCTAACCGCCGCCCTGCCATGGCCGAATCTCACTTCCGCTTGAGCTCGTCGCCGACGTTACTCCGGCGACCTGTTGGTCACATGACTGTGTCCAATGGATTCGTGAGCACCCATAGAGCCCGTAGCTGCAAACCGCTGGCCATTCCGCGCACTGTGGCGTCGAGTCCGTCGACGCCCGAGCTCCGGCCGCAGCCGTTTCGGTCGCCGTCGTTGATCCTAGACACCGCAGCTCCGGCCACCACCACTGGTCGACGCAGCTCGCTCCCAGGAGCACGTAGGAGCAAACCCCGCTTCAAACCGTGGGCTGTAGCGGAGTTCCGACGATCTCTGCCGCACGAAATGGTCGTCGCCGGCGAAACTCCAACGACTGCTGACGTGGACGTCATTAGGCGCTAACCCAACCAATTAATCACTCTAACAGCCACTGACAGCGGGCCCTACCACAGGGTCAAACCCTGTCAACATTGGGTTTGACCGGGGTTAGTCCATGTGTCAATGACACGCGGGTCCCACTAGTCAGGTTTGACCTGGACCTGGCGTGTTGACCTGCTGATGTCACACTGATGTCATGCCGACGCAATAAGCTATTTTCTGATGTCATGCCGGGTCCATGTGTCAATGATGTGCTCGATGACACCGATGGAGAACTATTCTATCTTCAGAAGTGTCAGGCAAGCAAAAACCCCTTGTTCATTCCGATACAATCCCCCTCTCTCACTCCTGCTCTCTTTTACTGCATTAGGACAACAATGATTCATCTGTTACTTGCTGCGGTAGTTGAACCCCTTTCCTCTGCATGACCTGTCATTGCCACAGTAAATAGATGAAACCCACTAGCATGAGTAGGAGTTGTTTGAGCCCTGATGTGCCTACTCATTCATGCTTGTTTGTCATGCCTGCTATTGCATAGAGTTGTGTCGGGTCTGATTCATCGGGAATGAATTGGAATGGTGATGAACATGTCCTACTGTGTGTGTGCTAAGTGTGTGAACACGATTTGGTAAAGGTAGCGGTGAGAGGCCATGTAGGAGTAAATGGTGGGTTGTCTCATTGAAACCGTTCTTAGGAACTGAGTTCTGTGTCTGTGATGCATGAACAGCTACTACCACTCATTGGGATCCTTAATTGACCCTCTCGGCTTCTTAATCACCCTAGTACTCTGTCCAGGAGTTGCAACTAGTTTGTCGTGTTTGTAGGTTATGTGTTGGTGGCCGTGCGTAGCACTGACCCTAGGGGTGGGCTATGATGCGGTAGATACACCGTAGCACGGTGTACCGGGCGCCCGTTTGGTGTCTCGGGAACCCTCTTCACATCGTTCGGGGCCGTATGTGGAAACCTCGGCCGGACTCCCTGTGGATGGAACCTGGATAGGCGATAAACCTGGACTAGAGACTTGAGTGTTTAGGTAGGCCATGGCCGACACCCTCATTGGGCTTCCACTTGAAGGTTCCCGAGTACATGTCGTGTAAACGATGGTAAGTGGTGGGAGCGTGTGTGAAGAAGTACACCCCTGCAGGGTTATCATTATCTATTCGAATAGTCGGATTCCTCGGATATGGAAACCTGGACCCCTTGCATAGTTCATAGACAAGTGAAAGTGGATACTCTAAAACTCGTAAGATAAGCGTGAGTGCTATGGATGGCCTTCTCGTAGGGAGACGGGAGCGGATCCATAGTGGTGTATTGATATGGTGAATATGTGGACTCATGTGCGTCACCTCAAAAGAGTTGCTTGCAGTTGTAGTTCAGGTTAGTCACTGAGTCAAAGCTGGCTTGCTGCAGTTAAACTCCACCACCCCCTTTGTTGATACTGATGCATATGTAGTTAGTTCTGATGTAAGTCTTGCTGAGTACATTTGTACTCATGTTTGCTTAATTTATGTTTTTGCAGAGAGACTTCAGTCTCGCTAGTAGTTCTGTGTGGACTTCGACGTTTAGCTGGATACCTCAGCTACGATCTTGTGCCCTCGGCAGGACCTGGTAGATAGTCAGGCTTCTCAGCCTTTTTCATTTGTAGATGTCTGTACTCCGACATGTTAAGCTTCCGCATGTGCTTTGACTTGTATGCTCTGAATGTTGGGTCATGAGACCCATGTTTGTAATATCTCGCTCCTCGGAGCCTAATGAATAAATACTTGAGTCATAGAGTTATGTTGTGATGCCATGTTGTATTTACACATATCGAGCATATTGTGTGTATGATTGAAATGCTTGGTATGTGTGGGATCCGACAACCTAGTTGTTTATCCTTGGTAGCCTCTCTTATGGGGAAATGTAGTCTTGTGCTTCCATGAGCCATAGTAGTCCGCTAGAGCCCGGTTCACCGGAGTCCTGCTAGCCCAGCACTACTGCTCAGGACACTTGACTGGCCGGCATGTGTTTCACTTCGTTCCAATGTCTGTCCCTTCGGAGAAATGTCACGTGGTGACTTCCGGAGTCCTGCCTAGCCTGCTACAGCCCGGGTTCCCCGGAGTCCTGTTAGCCCAGTGCTACAACCCGGATTCACTCGCTGATGACCGACATGCTCAATGTGATTCATGTATGCCTGTCCCCATAGGTCTGCGCCGCTTTGGGTTCATGACTAGACATGTCGGCCCGGGTTCTCTGTCATATGAATGCTAGCGACACTATCATATACATGAGCCAAAAGGCGCAAATGGTCCCGGGCCATGGTAAGGCGACACCCGTGGGGATACCGTGCGTGAGGCCGCAATGTGATATGAGGTGTTATCGACTAGATTGATGTGACTTGGAATCGGGGTACTGACAGCTTTGGTATCAGAGCCTGGCTGCCTGTAGGATTACCAAGACAAACTGGTCGAAGTTGAGTCTAGAAATGCTTTAGTTATGTAAGGGAATTGATTGTGGGATGGAACGTAAGGCTCTTTTTACTCCTTTACCTTATGTCCTTCTGATCTGAGTCAACCTCTTCTTTTCTACGGGGATTAAGAACTAGGCCTTCTCATCTATCTATCAGGATGACGTGTTACTAAACCGTAGTTGCCTAGGATTGTTGAGTTTAAGCCCGAGTTCGGTTCCTACTACTTCTGTGTGTTGGCAGTTCATCTCAGAACTTTGATATTGTGATGTTAAGTGGTTATGCCACCATTTTGCAGGATGTATCAAATCATTTTGAGCATTTACAGCCGTTATGCTGTCCGAGTCATCCCAGGTTTCTAAATAGTCTGATGCATTTGCAAATCGCTTCTTTCCGTTCCCGATGTTCCTTTGGGCCAGTTCAACCACACTAATCTGGGAGTTGAGGTACTCTATTGCCTCAACATATATGTTGGAGCTATTACTATGTCCCTAGGTGTTTTAGGGAGTCACCTAGTAATTTAGCAATGCTTTGTGTTCCCGGTGTGATGATTCTGGCCACCATTCTCGAAAGCATCCCGTGATGCCACTTAGTAGTAGGCATTCTACTCCTGGGTTTTGAACCCTAGGTTCACCTATTTCATGTTATTAGTATTTGCTAGTTCCCTCAAGATACTAGTAACCCTGCGATAGTCCTCGAGGTCCATGGTATATCCTTCTTCCAATACCATGAACCAATATGGCAAAAGCCTTTGAACCAAAAGATCACAATAAGGGTGCTCTTAATGGGTTCTCCATTCAAGAATTGTGAATTTGCCAGTCCTACTTTTCTGCATGGGTTATCCGGAAGAAACCTGTTGAACTTCGTTCGACATGCTAAACCATGCATCCACAACTAAGAAAATCATATGTTCTTTTGGGTTGTCCCTCTTTAGTTATTTCCTGGCCCTCGTCTATCAATTGATAGTCAAGAGTATGTGTGCATTCATTCGTCGATGCCTAATTATTCTTGTGGTCTGTCAAGCCATTCTATTTCGGAATGACTAGGAGAAACAAACTCCAGCACCTCATCCATATATAGGATTGGGTCAAAGTAGTTGTATCCCGCAGATCAAAATGCCAATCCATCTTTTGTTCTATTCTACCTTGGAGTGTTGCCCTCTTTATGTCAGGAATATCATAGGAATTGCACCACCTCCTATGAACTCTTGATATAGTGATACCTCTCGCCATCATCGTTCATTGCTAGGTCTCCGTGTTATTGTAACCGGAATACCGACAAGTGAATCGTGGTGTGTGAAATCAATACTCCTAGCAACTCCGTTGCTTGATAGTTAATGGATAATATTCTCATTCTTAGCATGTTGGTTATTGAATCATCATTCTAAGATAGATTGCGCTACCTAGTCCTTATTTCAAGTGTACTCTTTGATCAATGAGTTAGGATTATTCAATCCCTTGCTATCTTGATCATATCATCTTGCCTTGAAAGGCAAGATTGTTCTTGAGCTTAATAACATATCGGTGGTTCGTAATATTCCGAATATCTTCTCGGAGGTATTACCAGGTTGTCACCTGACCGCTATGTTGAGTTCGTGATCAAGTTGGTTTCTTATAAACCACCCTTTCCCCAAGAATCTGTGTTGGATACCCCTGAGCTAGTTGGTTAGGCTAAACAACAACTTGGAGAGTTGGAAGATAAAAGCTTGTCCGACTTAGTTCATTTTAAGGGATATCTTGTAAGTGTGTTGAAGAAAGATGGCATTTTCATCGATTGACCCTTGTGATCAGGTAATGGACCTATCATCTTATCCAATCTTTGATTTGAGTATGGGCTATCCTCAAATCAAATCAGAACCAACGATATTCGTAATGTTGTCTTACTCGTGGTTGATCCCTCGAGCATACACCATTACATCCTTTGGTTTGACCAATGCTATCACCGTGTTCACATGTTGGTGGAAGTCCAGTGATATGGAAATTTCGATGAGTTGCTATTGAGCCCATCAGCAGCATCTTGTCACCTCCATGATTCATGCTGAACATTGAGCTAGTGTTGGAAACTTTTGTAAGCATTACCTTCATGTCCCGTTCCTGAAATACATGTTTGGTGTAAGAAGTGACTTTCTCCAAGTTCATGTGCATTAGGTGCAAGTTGCCACCGTGAATTGGGAAAGATTGTTTTTGCTTTCTCCAGAATCATCCCAAGTCAGTCATGCATGTGTGAAGTATTCCATGGTTTTATAGGCTCACTACCTCCACTCCATGTGTAATTCCTAACACCCCAATCCACTGATTGACTTGTTCAAGGAAAAGAAGTCTAGCGCGCGTAAAGACTTCGAAATCCTTGATGATGGATCCTAACCTGAACTCGATAGTGTTCTATTATAAGACTACTACGTGGTCATGCTTGTCTTGGATAGCGTGTTCACAGGTTTGTAGCAAAACCGGCTCATGTTTTGGAGCTTACTATCGTAGTTCATTTTCTGAGAATCTCGCAACGTCATCTCATCGGTTTGTGTTGCAAAACTTTCTTTTCCAGACATGTTATCTGAAATATCCTATTACCAACCAGATCTGAATCTCAGGCAGATATGATGGTTGGAACTTTTCCAGGATCTATGATGTAGGTCCCGACAGGGTTGATGTTCTGGCCGACACACCTAGCCGGAAGATCTATCATTGTAGTATATTGATTGAGCTATTTGACCATCTTCTCCATGAGGATTTCGTGCAACCTATTCTAGAAGTTGTTCCTTAGGGGTCCTTATACTCTCGGTTTCCTCGGTTATGCTATAACCATTCAAACAGGGGAATCACTCTCGTCTGTTGAGCTTTTCCCCATTCACTAGAATCATTCCCAGTATTTGCATTTTGTTCCCAGCTTGCACCGCCATTGTGCCAATTCCCATGAGCTGCCCTCTCAGTAATTGTTGTTTAGGATCATTTTCAAAAGTGGTCCTGTCATGGGTCCCATCCATTTCCGGTGATAAGAAAAAGTCATCCATTGCGTTATCTTCAACAAGGTAGTCCACATCATCCATTCTAGCATGGGTATGCCATTCGTTCGAATTCGCTCACACGATCATTTGTGATTGCCTTAGGCTGGTATAAAGAATTTCAATGATCTTTGTATCAAAAGTAATTCTTTTTGCCACTTAAGGGAATACTTCTGCGGGTCACCTTCCTTAAGATGTCTCGTTATGATATCATGGCAACTCAACTCCTCGCTACATTGACAACCATTCACCACCTTCTTAGGTGTGGAATTGTTGCCTACCTAGTGAACCTTTGTCATGTGTTTCACTCCATCCCTCTGGACGTATGCTTCGTGTCTCAGCTCGAGAGTTGTTTCAGCGTCTCGCTCCATGAGTTAATCTTGAGTTGTTTGATCTTTGATAAGATCGATCCTTCTAGAGTTTTCTCTTTCCTCTCATTGTCATGTAAGTTGGAGTTCTCGGGGCAAGACATCGAGACAATGATGGTGATCGAATCAACAACCTTATGAGGTGCAACCTGGATCGTGAAGATTATGTTAGCTTGTGTTTCCCCCTTCACCTTAACCTACGCTTGAATCTCGGGACGAGATTCTTGTTTAGTGGGGGTGAGCTGTCACAGCCCCAGTTCATCCCTTGCTTGACTTTGCTTGTTCATCATGCCATCATGTTTAAATTCCAAAGAAATTTGAAATGGGAATTTCCTAAACCCCTAGCATCAAAGGAATTCACTAGGTTCACCTAAAATATTTTCAGTAAATCCAAATGGCTTTCAAAAATGTTCATCATTTATGGAAAATGTTGTAAACAGTACCAGAGGTGATGCACATTTTTCCATGACATATTTGGGCTCCGAATTAAATCATACCTTATTTGCATTTGGGCATTTAAATATTATATATTATTCTAAATGTCCAAATATTCATGAACTGAAATGTTTGCTGTTGGAAATAATCCAAACAGTGGCCATAAGAAGTATCATGATTTTTGAAAATGCTCTGGCATTTTTAATAAAGTCAAAACAAACAGACAAAAATAGAAAACAGAAATAAAAGACAGAGAGACTTACCTAGGCACTTACCTGGCAGCCCAGCTAGCCCAGCTCGCTGGCCCAGCCCACCAGGCCCGTTGCCAGTCATCTCCAAGCTCCTGCCAGGAGGACGACGCCGTGTCGCCCGCGCACGCACCTGAGGATTCCACCTCCTGCTTCGTGCTGGCGGCCTCCCCTTCGAGCCTATCTGCGCCTGGAGACGCCCGCGTCCCCCTGGACCCTCCCGCTCACTCTCTCGAGCTCCTCCCCTCTCTCCCGAACCCCCTGCCCCTCCTCTGCTCTCTTCCCGCAACGCCACCATCGCCGCCGCTCGCTGTTGCCGCGGCCGGAGCCACCTCCTCGCCCTCCACCCGAGTCCAGAAGCTTCGTCTCGTCTACCTCATCCTCTCTGTCGACTCACGCGACGCCGGACGCCTCGAAGCGCCGCCCCCGACGCCTTCTTCTTCCTCGGTCCGCCGAGATCGCCGGCGACCGTGTGCCCTCCTCGACGTGTCCTCGAGCCCGCAGACCCTCTTCGCTGCCTCCCTGTGAGCTAGTACGCCTCCTCCCGTGCTCGCCCCCTCTGTTTCTGTCCGCTAACCGCCGCCCCGCCATGGCCGAATCTCACTTCCGCTCGAGCTCGCCGCCGACGTTACTCCGGCGACCTGTTGGTCACACGACTGTGTCCAATGGATTCGTGAGCACCCGTAGAGCCCGTAGCTGCAAACCGCTGGCCATTCCGCGCACTGTGGCATCGAGTCCATCGATGCCCGAGCTCCGGCCACCGCCGTTTCAGTCGCCGCCATTGATCCTAGCCACCGCAGCTCCGGCCACCACCACTAGTCGTGCAGCTCGCTCCCAGGAGCACGTAGGAGCAAACCCCGCCTCAAACCGTGGGTTGTAGAGGAGTTTCGATGATCTCCGCCGCGCGAAATGGTCGTCGTCGGCGAAACTCCGACGACTGCTGACATGGACGTCATTAGGCGCTAAACCAACCAGTTAATCACCCTAACAGCCACTAACAGCGGGCCCTACCACAGGGTCAAACCCAGTCAACATTGGGTTTGACCGGGTTTAGTCCCTGTGTCAATGACACGCGGGTCCCACTAGTCAGGTTTGACCTGGACCTGGCGTGTTGACCTGCTGACGTCACACTGATGTCATGCCGACGCAATAAGCTATTTTCTGGATTTAATTTAATTCAGGAAATTCCAGAAAATGTTTAAAACTTTAAAAATTCATAGAAAATCAACCGTAGCTCAGAATGAAATAATGTATATATGAAAAATTATCATAAAATTCAAGGAATCTATTTATGGCATTTTCATGCATGTTAGAACAACTTATGGCTGCTGTTTAGGCCAAATCATATAAATGGCATTTAAACCCTCACATATGGAGTTTGAATTTGGACCTAGGGTTCAAACCAACTCCATTTAACGTGTTGCTAGTTGCATTAGCTCAAAACACAGCATATTGACATGTCATGATCATGCATCATATTGTGCATTGCATTGATTGTGCTCTCCTTCTCTGTTGTCGGTATTTGTCCCCTCTCGATAGACGTGCTTCCGATGATGTGATCGATGACACCGATGGAGAACTATTCTATCTTCAGAAGTGTCAGACAAGCAAAAACCCCTTGTTCATTCTGATACAATCCCCCTCTCTCGCTCCTACTCTCTTTTACTGCATTAGGACAACAACGATTCATCTGTTACTTGCTGCGGTAGTTGAACCCCTTTCCTCTGCATGACCTGTCATTGCCACAGTAAATAGATGAAACCCACTAGCATGAGTAGGAGTTGTTTGAGCCCTGATGTGCCTACTCATTCATGCTTGTTTGTCATGCCTGCTATTGCATAGAGTTGTGTCGGGTCTGATTCATCGGGAATGAATTGGAATGGTGATGAACATGTCCTACTGTGTGTGAGCTAAGTGTGTGAACACGATTTGGTAAAGGTAGCGGTGAGAGGCCATGTAGGAGTACATGGTGGGTTGTCTCATTGAAACCATTCTTAGGAACTGAGTTCAGTGTCTGTGATCAATGAACAGCTACTACCACTCATTGGGATCCTTAATTGACCCTCTCGGCTTCTTAATCACCCTAGTACTCTATCCAGGAGTTGCAACTAGTTTCTGGTGTTTGTAGGTTATGTGTTGGCGGCCGTGCGTAGCGCTGACCCTAGGGGTGGGCTATGATGCGGTAGATACACCATGGCACGGTGTACTGGGCACCCGTTTGGTTTCTCGGGAACCCTGTTCACATCGTTCGGGGCCGTATGTGGAAACCTCGGCCGAACTCCCTATGGATGGAACCTGGATAGGCGATAAACCTGGACTAGAGACTTGAGTGTTTAGGTAGGTCGTGGCCGACACCCTCGTTGGGCTTCCGCTTGAAGGTTGCCGAGTACATGTCGTGTAAACGATGGTAAGTGGTGGGAGCGTGTGTGAAGAAGTACACCCCTGCAGGGTTATCATTATCTATTCAAATAGCCGGATTCCTCGGATATGGAAACCTGGACCCCTTGCATAGTTCATAGACAAGTGGAAGTGGGTACTCGAAAACTCGCAAGATAAGCGTGAGTGCTATGGATGGCCTTCTCGTAGGGAGACGGGAGCGGATCCATAGTGGTGTATTGATATGGTGAATATGTGGACTCATGTGCGCCACCTCAAAAGAGTTGCTTGTAGTTGTAGTTTAGGTTAGCCACTGAGTCAAAGCTGGCTTGCTGCAGTTAAACTCCACCACCCCTTTGTTGATACTGATGCATATGTAGTTAGTTCTGATGTAAGTCTTGCTGAGTACATTTGTACTCACGTTTGCTTAATTTATGTTTTTGCAGAGAGACTTCAGTCTCACTAGTAGTTCCGTGTGGACTTCGACGTTTAGCTTGATACCTCAGCTACGATCTTGTGCCCTCAGCAGGATCTGGTAGATAGTCAGGCTTCTCAGCCTTTTTCATTTGTAGATGTCTGTACTCCGACATGTTAAGCTTCTGCATGTGCTTTGACTTGTATGCTCTGAATGTTGGGTCATGAGACCCATGTTTGTAATATCTTGCTCCTCGGAGCCTAATGAATAAATACTTGAGTCATAGAGTTATGTTGTGATGCCATGTTGTATTTACACATATCGAGCATATTGTGTGTATGATTGAAATGCTTGGTATGTGTGGGATCCGACAACCTAGTTGTTTATCCTTGGTAGCATCTCTTATGGGGAAATGTAGTCTTGTGCTTCCATGAGCCATAGTAGTCCGCTAGAGCCCGGTTCACCGGAGTCCTGCTAGCCCAGCACTACTGCTCAGGACACTTGACTGGCCGGCATGTGTTTCACTTCGTTCCTATGTCAGTCCCTTCGGGGAAATGTCACGTGGTGACTTCTGGAGTCCTGCCAAGCCTGCTACAGCCCGAGTTCCCCGGAGTCCTGTTAGCCCAGTGCTACAGCCCGGATTCACTCGCTGATGACCGACATGCTCGATGTGATTCATGTATGCCTGTCCCCATAGGTCTGTGCCGCTTTGGGTTCACGACTAGACATGTCGGCCCGGGTTCTCTGTCATATGAATTCTAGCGACACTATCATATACGTGAGCCAAAAGGAGCAAACGGTCCCGGGCCATGGTAAGGCGACACCCGTGGGGATACCATGCGTGAGGCCGCAATGTGATATGAGGTGTTATCGGCTAGATCGATGTGACTTGGAATCGGGGTCCTAACAATTTGCCGGAGTCTTCTGTCGCCACCTCGGAGGAGCTGCGCAACCTCTTCATCACTTGCTTCGGGGAACCAGTGGCCCCCATCGTCGCAGAGGATCATCCCGCCTCCATAGTCGGCTCGGGTGTGCTCCCGATGTTGTGCGCGCCCACCATCTGCCACGTATCCATCACCAAGGCGCTCGTCGATGGCGTCGCCGGCCTCAATGTGCTCTCCTCAAAGCCTTCAGCCTCCTTCACGTACCGTTCGAGCGGCGCTGCCCCAGCAAGCCCTTCTCGGGGATTGGCGGAGGCTCCGCCCGCTCCCTGGGGCAGATCTGCCTCACCGTGACCTTCGGCACGTGCGACAACTACCGCACCGAGCTCATCGACTTCGACATCGCCCGCATTGGCCTCCCGTACAACGCCATCCTCGGGTACCCAACTCTGGCCCAGTTCATGGCAGCAACCCATCCTACTTACAACCTCATGAATATGCCGGGGAGGAAAGGTGTCCTCGCCATCAAGGGGGGTGCCAAGGAGGCCCTGGCGGCACTCAAGCTTGCCCACCGCGACAGCACGACCCGCCGACGCGGATACCTCCAAGGCCAAGGGAGCCGCACCAACCAAGAAGAAGCAGTTCTTCACTCAGGACAAGGCAAAAACCAAGCAAGTGCTAGTCGAGGAGGACGGGTCCTCAGGGGCAACCTTTACCATAGGCGCCAACCTTGAGCCTGGTCAGGAGGAGGCGCTAGTGAAGTTCTTGCGTGCAAACAAGGGAGTGTTCGCTTGGGAGCCCGATCAGCTGGTAGGGGTCCCAAGAGAGGTAATAGAGCACCACCTAAAGATGTGCCCCAACGTACGCCCCGTGAAGCAGAAGGCAAGGCGGCAGTCCACGGAGAAGCAAGCTTTCATCGTCCAAGAAACCCTCAAGTTGGAGGTTGCGGGTGTCATTCACGAGGTTCGGTACCCCGAATGGCTCGCAAACCCCGTCGCCGTCCCCAAGAAAGGCAGGAAGGAGCGGATGTGCGTCGACTTCACCAACCTCAACAAGGCCTGCCCCCAAGATCCGTTCCCGCTTCCACGCATCGATTAGATCGTCGACTCCATCGCCGAGTGTGACTTGCTATGCTTCCTGGATGCATTCTCAGGATATCACCAGCTCAAGAAATCCTAATCTTGAAATACGCCAATTCAACAAGTACCTCCAGAGACACCTGTAGAGCACCTTTATAATCACCCAGTTACGTTGTGACGTTTGGTAGCATACAAAGTGTTCCTCCGGTAAACAGGAGTTGCATAATCTCATAGTGATAGGAACATGTATAAGTCATGAAGAAAGCAATAGCAACATACTAAACGATCAAGTGCTAAGCTAACGGAATGGGTCAAGTCAATCACATCATTCTCCTAATGATGTGATCCCGTTAATCAAATGACAACTCAGGTCTATGGTTAGGAAACATAACCATCTTTGATTAACGAGCTAGTCAAGTAGAGGCATACTAGTGACACTATGTTTGTCTATGTATTCACACATGTATTATGTTTCCGGTTAATACAATTCTAGCATGAATAATAAACATTTATCATGAAATAAGGAAATAAATAATAACTTTATTATTGCCTCTAGGGCATATTTCCTTCAGTCTCCCACTTGCAGTACAGTCAATAATCTAGATTACACAGTAATGATTTTAACACCCATGGAGCCTTGGTGCTGATCATGTTATGCTCGTGGAAGAGGCTTAGTCAATGGGTCTGCAACATTCATATCCATATGTATCTTACAAATCTCTATGTCTCCCACTTGGACTTGATCCCGAATGGAGTTGAAGCGTCTCTTGATGTGCTTGGTTCTCTTGTGAAATATGGATCTACTCCTAGATCACTATTGTACTCCCTTGCTAAACTCAGTGTAGGGTATACAATAGATCTGGTACACAGTATGGCATACTTTATAGAAACTATGGCTGAGGCATAGGGAATGACTTTCATTCTCTTTCTATCTTCTTCCGTGGTCGGGCTTTGAGTCTTACTCAATTTCACACCTTGTAACACAGCTAAGAACTCTTTCTTTGACTGTTCCATTTTGAACTACTTCAAAATCTTGTCAAGGTATGTACTCATTGAAAAAACTTATCAAGCGTATTGATCTATCTCTATAGATCTTGATGCTCAATATGTAAGTAGCTTCACCGAGGTCTTTATTTGAAAAACTCCTTTCAAAACTCCTTTATGCTTTCCAGAAAATTCTACATTATTTCCGGTCAACAATATGTCATTCACATATATTTATCAGAAATGTTGTAGTGCTCCCACTCACTTTCTTGTAAATACAGGCTTCACCACAAGTCTGTATAAAACTATATGCTTTGATCAACTCATCAAAGCATATATTCCAACTCTGAGATGCTTGCACCAGTCCATAGATGGATTGCTGGAGCTTGCACATTTTGTTAGCACCTTTAGGATCGACAAAACCTTCTGGTTGCATCATATACAACTCTTCTTTAAGAAATCCATTAAGGAATGTAGTTTTGACATCCATTTGCCAGCTTTCATAAAATGTGGCAATTTGCTAACATGATTCAGACAGACTTAAGCATCGCTACAAGTGAGAAAATCTCATCATATTCAACACCTTGAACTTTGTCCAAACCTTTTTTGACAAGTCTAGCTTTGTAGATAGTAACACTACTATCAGTGTCTGTCTTCCTCTTGAAGATCCATTTATTCTCCATGGCTTGCCGGTCATCGGGCAAGTCAGCCAAAGTTCACACTTTGTTCTCATACATGGATCCCATCTCAGATTTCATGGCCTCAAGCCATTTCGCGGAATCTGGGCTCATCATCGCTTCCTCATAGTTCGTAGGTTCGTCATGGTCAATTAACATGACCTCCAGAACAGGATTACCATACCACTCTGGTGCGGATCTCACTCTGGTTGACCTACGAGATCCGGTAGTAACTTGATCTGAAGTTACATGATCATCATCATTAGCTTCCTCACTAATTGGTGTAGGAGTCACAGAAACAGATTTCTGTGATGAACTACTTTCCAATAAGGGAGCAGGTACAGTTACCTCATCAAATTCTACTTTCCTCCCACTCACTTCTTTCGAGAGAAACTCCTTCTCTAGAAAGGATCCATTCTCAGCAACAAATATCTTGCCTTCGGATCTGTGATAGAAGGTGTACCCGACATAAGCATCCCAACCCCAAACTTTAAGAAATGACAGCTTAGGTTTCTTGCTAAATCACAGTTCATACAGTGTCGCCACAACGGATTTAGATGGTGCCCTTTTTAATGTGAATGCAGTTGTCTCTAATGCATAACCCCAAAACGATAGTGGTAAATCGGTAAGAGACATCATAGATTGCACTATATCAAATAAAGTACGATTATGACGTTCGGACACACCATTACGCCGTGGTGTTCCAGGGGGCATGAGTTTGTGAAACTATTCCACATTGTTTTAATTGAAGGCCAAAATCGTAACTCAAATATTTGCCTCTGCGATCAGATTGTAGAAACTTTATTTTCTTGTTATGATGATTTTGCACTTCACTCTGAAATTATTTGAACTTTTCAAATGTTTCAGACTTATGTTTCTTCAAGTAGATATACCCATATCTGCTCAAATCATCTGTGAAGGTCAGAAAATAACGATACCCGCCGCGATCCTCAACACTCATCGGACCTCATACATCAGTATGTATTATATCCAATAAGTCAGTTTCTCACTCCATTGTTCTGCAGAACAGAGTCTTAGTCATCTTTGCCCATGAGGCATGGTTCGCAAGCATCAGCTGATTCATAATCAAGTGATTCCTAAAGCCCATCAGCATGGATTTTCTTCATGCACTTTACACCAATATGACCTAAATAGCAGTGCCACAAATAAGTTGCACTATCATTATTAACTTTGCATCTTTTGGCTTCAATATTATGAATATGTGTATCACTATGATCGAGATTCAACAAACCATTTTCATTGGCTGTATAACCATAGAAGGTATTATTCATGTAAACAGAATAACAATTATTCTCTAACTTAAATGAATAACTGTATTGCAATAAACATGATCAAATCATATTCATGCTCAACGCAAACACCAAATAACACTTATTTAGGTTCAACACTAATCCCGAAAGTATAGGGAGTGTGCGATGATGATCATATCATTCTTGGAACTACTTCCAACACACATCGTTACTTCACCCTTAACTAGTCTCTGTTCATTCTGCAACTCCCGTTTCAAGTTACTATTCTCAGCAACTGAACTAGTATCAAATATCGAGGGGTTGCTATAAACACTAGTAAAGTACACATCAATAACATGTATATCCAATATACCTTTGTTCACTTTTCCATCCTTCTTATCCGCCAAATACTAGTAATTTCAAAAAAAATCCTATGCACACGCAAGATCATGGTGATGTATAGCAACGAGAGGGAAGAGTATCCTCCATGTACCCTCATAGACCGTAACCGGAAGCGTTAGCACAACGCGGTTGATGTAGTCGTACTTCTTCACGATCCGACCGATCCAAGTAACGAACGCATGGCACCTCCGAGTTCAGCACACGTTCAGCTCGATGACGTCCCACGAACTCTGATCCAGCAGAGCTTCGAGGGAGAGTTCTGTCAGCATGACGGTGTGATGATGGTCATGATGATGCTACCGACGCAGGGCTTCGCCTAAGCACCGCTATGATATGACCGAGGTGGATTATGGTGGAGGGGGGCACCGCACATGGCTAAAAGATCAATGATCAATTGTTGTGTCTCCAAGGGGTGCCCCCCTCCCCGTATATAAAGGAGTGGAGGAGGGGGAGGGTCGTCCCTCTCTATTGCGCGCCCTAGGGGAGTCCTACTCCCCCCGGGAGTAGGATTCCCCCTTTCCTAGTAGAACTAGGAGCCCTTCCAAGTAGTAGGAGTAGGAGAGAAGGAAAGAGAAAAGAGAAGAGAAGGAAGGAGGGGGCGCCGCCCCTCCCCCTAGTCCAATTCGGACTAAGCATTGGGGGGGGCGCAGCCTCTCCTATCTCTTTCTCCTAAAGCCCAATAAGGCCCATATACTCCCCAGCGAATTCCCGTAACTCTCCGGTAGTCCGAAAAATACCCGAATCACTCGGAACCTTTCCGATGTCCGAATATAGTTGTCCAATATATCGATCTTTACGTATCGACCATTTCGAGACTCCTCGTCCTGTCCCCGATCTTATCCGGGACTCCGAACTACCTTCGGTACATCAAAACATATAAACTCATAATACAAATCATCACCGAACGTTAAGCGTGCGGACCCTACGGGTTCGAGAACTATGTAGACATGACTGAGACACCTCTCCGATCAATAACCAATAGCGGAACCTGGATGCTCATATTGGCTCGTACATATTCTACGAAGATCTTTATCGGTCAAACCGCATAACAACATACGGTGTTCCCTTTGTCATCGGTATGTTACTTGCCCGAGATTCGATCGTCGGTATCTCAATACCTAGTTCAATCTCATTACCGGCAAGTCTCTTTACTCGTTTCGTAATACATATTCACGCAACTAACTCATTAGTTACAATGCTTGCAAGGCTTATAGTGATGTGTATTACCGAGTGGGCCCAGAGATACCTCTCCGACGATCGGAGTGACAAATCCTAATCTCGAAATACGCCAACTGAACAAGTACCTTCGGAGACACCTGTAGAGCACCTTTATAATCACCCAGTTACGTTGTGACGTTTGGTATCACACAAATTGTTCCTCCGGTAAACAGGAGTTGCATAATCTCATAGTCATGTGAACATGTATAAGTCATCAGGAAAGCAATAGCAACATACTAAATGATCAAGTGCTAAGCTAACGGAGTGGGTCAAGTCAATCACATCATTCTCCTAATTATGTGATCATGTTAATCAAATGATAACTCATGTCTATGGTTAGGAAACTTAACCATCTTTGATTAACGAGCTAGTCAAGTAGAGGCATACTAGTGACACTATGTTTGTCTATGTATTCACACATGTATTATGTTTCTGTTTAATACAATTCTAGCATGAATAATAAACATTTATCATGAATTAAGGAAATAAATAATAACTTCATTATTGCCTCTAGGGCATATTTCCTTCACCAGGGTCATCAAGGGAGCCGCGCTCGCTGATTTCATGGCAAAATGGACAGACGCCCCGGCGCTTGAAGTAGGCGAAGACCAGTCCCTCTCGCCGGGAAGCGAGGCGCCTGATGGCGAGGTCATGTATTTCGATGGTGCCTTCGCGCGCCAGGGCGCGGGGGCTGGAGCAGTGCTCATCTCGCCCACTCAGGACAAGCTCTACTACGTCGTTGTCACGCCCTCGATGCAGCTATATCTCCCACGTGTCAAAGCACGACTTAGAGGCATAACCGCAATGAAAGCAATGTCGCAAGTGAGGTAATCTTCACACGACCCATGTAATACATAAGGGAAAAGATACATAGTTGGCTTACAATCGCCACTTCACACAATTACATGAATAAAGAATTACATCATCCAAATACACACAAGGTCCGACTACGGAACCAAAATAAAAGAAGACTACCCCAAATGCTACACAGATCCCCGATCGTCCCAACTGGGCTCCACTACTTATCAACTAGAACGAAAAACAACACAAGGGACAAGATCTTCATCGAGCTCCTCCTTGAGCTTGGTAGCGTCACCTGCTCGGTAAACATCGGCACCTGCAAACTGGTTTTGGAAGTATCTGTGAGTCACGGGGACTCAGCAATCTCACACCCTCGCGATCAAGACTATTTAAGCTTATAGGTAGGGTAAAAGGTATGAGGTGGAGCTGCAGCAAGCGACTAGCATATATGGTGGCTAAACATACGCAGAGAGCGAGAAGAGAAGGCAAAAGCACGGTCGAACAACTATGATCAAGAAGTGATCCTAGAACAACCTACGTCAAGCATAACTCCAACACCGTGTTCGCTTCCCGGACTCCGCCGAGAAGAGACCATCACGGTTACACACGCGGTTGATGTATTTTAATTAAGATCAACTTCAGGTTTTCTACAACCCGACATTAACAAATTCCCATCTGCCCATAACCGCAGGCATGGCTTTCGAAAGTTCAAAACCCTGCAGGGGTGTCCCAACTTAGCCCATCACAAGCTCTCACGGTCAACGAAGGATATTCCTTCTAGCGGGAAGACCTGATCAGGCTCGGAATCCCAGTTACAAGACATCCTCGACAATGGTAAAACAAGTCCAGCAAGACCGGCCGATGCGCCGACATCCTGATAGGAGCTGCACATATCTCATTCTTAGGGCAACACCGGATGAACACTACGTACAGCTAAAACCAGCCCTCAAGGTTCCCCGAGGTGGCGCCGCAAATGGCTCTAGTTTGGACCAACACTTAGACAAGCACTGGCCCCGGGGAGTTAAAATAAAGATGACCCTCGGGATGCGCGACTCCCAGGGGAAAAAGGCTAGGTGGCGAATGGTAAAACCAAGGTTGGGCCTTGCTGGAAGAGTTTTATTCAAGGCGAACTGTCAAGGGGTTCCCATTATAACCCAACCGTGTAAGGAACGCAAACTCCGGGAACATAACACCGATATGACGGAAACTAGGGCAGCAAGAGTGGAACAAAACACTAGGCATAAGGCCGATGTAACGCCCTCGATGCGGCTATATCTCCCACGTGTCGAAGCACGACTTAGAGGCATAACCGCATTGAAAGCAATGTCGCAAGTGAGGTAATCTTCACACAACCCATGTAATACATAAGGGAAAGAGATACATAGTTGGCCTACAATCGCCACTTCACACAATTACATGAATAAAGCATTACAACATCCAAATACAATCAAGGTCCGACTACGGAACCAAAATAAAAGAAGAACCCCAAATGCGACAAAGGTCCCCGATCGACCCCAACTGGGCTCCACTACTGATCAACTAGAATGAAACAACACAAAGGACAAGGTCTTCATCGAGCTCCTCCTGAGCTTGGTTGCGTCATCTGCACGGACTCATCGGCACCTGCAAGCTGGTTTTGGAAGTATCTGTGAGCCACAGGGACTCAGCAATCTCGCACCCTCGCGATCAAGACTATTTAAGCTTATGGGTAAGGTAAAAGTATGAGGTGGAGCTGCAGCAAGCGACTAGCATATATGGTGGCTAACATACGCAAATGAGAGCGAGAAGAGAAGGCAAAGCACGGTCGATGAAACTATGATCAAGAAGTGATCCTAAACAACCTACGTCAAACATAACTCCAACACCGTGTTCACTTCCCGGACTCCGCCGAAAAGAGACCATCACGGTTACACACGCGGTTGATTCATTTTAATTAAGTTAAGGTTCAAGTTATCTACAACCGGACATTAACAAATTCCCATCTGCCCATAACCGCGGGCACGGCTTTCGAAAGTTCAAATCCCTGCAGGAGTGTCCCAACTTAGCCCATCACAAGCTCTCACGGTCAATGAAGGAATAGACCTCCTCCCGAGACATTCCGATCAGACTCGGTATCCCGGTACAACAAGACATTTCGACAGGGTAAAATTAAACCAGCAACACCGCCCGAATGTGCCGACAAATCCCGATAGGAGCTGCACATATCTCTTTCTCAGGGCACACTCAGATTGTCCTAGGTACGGGTAGGCCAGCCCAGAGTTGCCCCTGGTGGTCACCGGCAGCTGACAGGTTGGACCAACACTCAGAGGAGCACTGGCCCGGGGGGCGTAAAATAATGATGACCCTTGGGCGCGCGAAACCCAAGGGAAAAAAGGCTAGGTGGCGAATGGTAAAACCAATGTTGGGCATTGCTGGAAGATCTTTACTTAAGGCGAACTGTCAAGGGGTTCCCATTATAGCCCAACCGCGTAAGGGACGCAAAATCCGGGAACATAACACCGATATGACGGAAACTAGGGCGGCAAGAGTGGAACAAAACACCAGGCATAAGGCCGAGCCTTCCACCCTTTACCAAGTATATAGATGCATTAATTAAATAAGATATATAGTGATATCCCAACAAGTAAACATGTTCCAACAAGGAACAACATCTCCATGTTCCAACAAGGAACAAACTTCAATCTTCACCTGCAACTAACAACGCTATAAGAGGGGCTGAGCAAAGCGGTAACATAGCCAATCAACGGTTTGCTAGGACAAGGTGGGTTAGAGGCTTGGTTCAACAATATAGGAGGCATGAGAAGCAAGTGGTAGGTATCACAGCATAGGCATAGCAAAAGAGCGAGCATCTAGCAAAGCAAAGATAGTGGTGATTTCGATGGTATGATCATCTTGCCTGAAATCCCGCAAGGAAGAAGAACGGGTCCATGAAGAAGACAAACGGACGCAGTCGAACGAATCTCACAACACGACGTTACCGGAAACAACCCGAAGAAGCAACACCGGAAAGAAGCAAACAACATAGTAAACAACCACCACATAAGCATGGCATGATGCACAACCAAGTATGATGCATGTCCGGTTTAATTAGGCATGGCATGGCAAAGTGCAACAAACAAACCTACAAATTAAGTGGAGCTCAATATGCAACGGGTTGCATATTGACGAAACACCACATCAATTATTTAGTTCTCTCCCGGTTAGGTACTCAACAAATTTAAATGTTGGTTAACATGGCAAGAGGTGAAGCATAACAAAACTATACCATCTAAACAATTTAAATGGGGCCGGATATAACAAACAACGAATCCGGTAAATCCCCATATGCCTTAGTAAATTAATGCAAACAACAATTTAAACCATCTTAATGTTGTTAACATGATGCGGAGGACATGTGCAAGTTTATGCAAATTTTATTAAAAGTTGATAAGAGCATTATGAAGCATTTTGTCATCGTGGCGGAAACAAAAAGGGGTGCCACGGCAACGATAACAATAACGGTTCCGGTACTTGATTGAGATACCGATGCAAAGGGGAAGTGTGCGGATGCGTGCAAAAGATGGTGGGGCGCTCCCGGATTCCGGGTGCCCCACGAGTTGGAGACAAGGAAAACGAGTGACACTTTGGACACGGTGCAAACACGAGCATGTCAAACATCGCAAGCATACGTTCACGGGCGTCGTCTTGGGGTTATACCTTCGGAGCATGCAAAGGGGACGGTTCTCGTTCGTAGAGGGAAGTAGACGTTCTCGCGATGGCGGTAGTGGAAGTAGTCGTTCTCGCTTCGTACATGTTCACACTGCGTAGGTGTTCGGGGTCAACAAGGAACTTGCCGGCCTCGGTTCTTGTGACGGTAGTTGTACAAGGTCGTCGTGGGAGGTAGTGGTACTCGCGAACTTGTCGGATCCACGGCGACGGTAGTGGAACCTCACGGATTCATGGTCTCCGGGCGGTCTCGGTCTTGACGGTGGGGTACTTGACGCATCCCGGATATGTAGTCATACTTGACGAATCCAAAATACTCCTGCTCGGCATGGGTGCAACGGAGGCATCGTCTTGCATTTCGAATCTGGGTCATGTTCATATATCCGTTCGCATCAACGGAAAAAAAAGGGCTCAGACTTGAGGTGCTCGGCCGTGGGCGACGGAGCACACTGTGGACAAGGAGGCAGGGCGCCCCTGGCCTTGAGGTCACAGCGGAGCTCGGGTCAACGACAATAAAGGTAGGGGCGCGTGGCTGGAGGCACTGGGAACAACGGCAGGCGGCGGCTGGTCATGGTCGCCGGCGATGGAGGCGGAGCAGGCGACGGTCAAAGCAGAGGAGACGGTGGCGAACGCGGTCGGCAGTGCAATCCGGCAGCGGAGCTCGCCGGATCAAGGATGCGGCTGGGAGCTCCTGGAGGCTGGCGACGAAGAGAGGCGGCGGCACTCCTGGCAGTGGGGCGAGCCAAGGGCGAGGGAGAAGGTCGAGGTCGCCAGCGGGGGGGCCTGGTGGTGCAGGGACGAAGCAGGGCAGCACCGGTGCTGGAATCCTCCATGACCGCGACGTGGTCCTGTTCGTCTGGTCACTGATCGTCGGTGCATGGAGGAGCAAGGGCGAGGCAGAGGGGTTCCTCCGGGGCGTGAGGTGGAGGAAAGGAGGAGTGGGGATCGATGGAGATGGGGGAGGCGCGTGGGGCGCTGCTCCTCTCTTGCGGTGGCACTAGGAGGAAGGAGCGAGAGGAAGAGGGTAGAGGGGGTCGGGCGCTGGAGGGAAGGAGATGGGGATCGAGAGGAGGGAGGAGCGCGAGGGGATCGAGCGAATGGTCCTGGCGGCACGAGGGGTTATGAGGGAGATGGGATCGAGGCCTAGGGTTCAGGAGGGAGTGGGCTTAGGAGAGGCATATGGGCCTGGGAGGCCGGTCGACCTGGCTGGGCTGCCGACCCCGGCTGGGCCTGGTGCTCTCTCTCTCTCTCACCTACACTCCTTAGAAGAAAAGAGGGAGACAATAAAGAAAGAAAGAAAGAAAAAATAGAGAGAAGAAAAAAGAAGAAGAGGGATTATTTTCACGGACTCGTAAAAGTGTGCACGGTCCATGAAAAATAGGAGAGGCAAGATTGGAAGATGTCATTCAAACTCATTTGAATTTAATTCAAATGGGTTTGAACTAGGGCTTGGTTATAGAAGTATCCAAAAATGTTGAGGTTTTTGGTGGAACTCCGGAAAGTGAAGAAAGAATTTAGGGCAAAGTTTGGAGACGAGGAATATAGTAAGAAAAGCATGGAAATATTTTGCAAGTGTGTTGCGGTAATTTCCAAGGGATGGAATATTTATTATAGCCCCCTAATATTGGGAGGATATGTTATAAAGAGAAATCACCACGTGAATTCCCTCGGTTTAAATGGATCAAAGATCCATGCAATTTATTTAGTTGAGTTTAAAAAAACGGGTTGCATGATGACATGATGCAATGCACATGATGACATGGCAAGATGCAACACGCAAGCAAAAGACAAGGCAACAACAACGAAACACCGGAAGACACCTGGCGCAACGGTCTCGGGGTGTTATAGCCGAGCCTTCCACCCTTTACCAAGTATATAGATGCATTAATTAAATAAGAGATATTGTGATATCCCAACAAAAATCCATGTTCCAACATGGAACAAGCTCCAATCTTCACCTGCCACTAACAACGCTATAAGAGGGGCTGAGCAAAGCGGTAACATAGCCAAACAATGGTTTGCTAGGACAAGGTGGGTTAGAGGCTTGGCTCAACAATATGGGAGGCATGATAAGCAAGTGGTAGGTACCGCAGCATGGGCATAGCAAAAGAGCGAGCAACTAAGCAAGCAAAGATAGAAGTGATTTCGAGGGTATGGTCATCTTGCCTCATATCCCACAAGGAAGAAGAACGAGTCCGTGAAGAAGACAAACGAGCGTAGTCGAACGAATCCTCACAACACGATGTTACCGGATTACCGAGACGAAGTACACCGGAAAGAAAGCAAACAACATAGTAAACAACCACCACATAAGCACGGCATGATGCGCAAACAAGTATGATGCGTGTCCGGTTTAATGAGGCATGGCATGGCAAAGTGCACAAGCAACCCTACAAATTAAGTGGAGCTCAATATGCAACGAGTTGCATATTGACGAAACACCACGACAAGTTATTTAGTTCGACCTCGTTTATGTACCCAATAATATTAAATGTTGTTAAACATGGCAAGAGGGTGAAGCAAAGTAAAACTACCTATCTAGTCAAGTTTAAATGAGGTCGGAAGCAACGAACAACAATTTCGGAAAAACCCCATATGCATATATTAGGTTTGGTACTGTTCTGCCCTAAACACAATTTTAGAGTTGTTAAACATGCAAAGTGAGGCCACCATGTTAAACTAGGCATTATTCTACCCCATTTGCATATAAAGTTTATTAAATTCCGAGTTACGGTTATTTAGTTATGAATTAAAACATTTTAACATGGCATAGGAGCAAATTTAACCAAACAGCATTTTAAACATTTCGAACATGCAAGAAAGTTGGATATTATTATCCTACACAAAATTCTAAGCAACTTTCATATATTAAGTTTTTACATGTGATGCTTAGTTATTAAGTTATTATATGCATGAACTATGAGGGGTTTTCTGTAAAACAGACAGTCTCTGGTTAAAAGGCAAAATTCGCAGCGCATGAAAAAAATACAATGGGCTGAAACAGGATGGCCCAATCGGCAGAAAAAAATATCAGAGGGCACTGGGGGGCTGCTCACCCTGGGCCGAGGCCCGATCGATGCAGCCGGTTTGCTGAAGGGATGCGGGCAGGCCCTGGCGCGTCCTTGGGCTAGCAGGCCCGATGAGGAGGTGGCAGCCCAGGTACGGTCAACGCGAACAACTGGGTGCGTCTATCTCTGTTCGATGGAAGCAGAGCAACAATGGCGGCTGGTGGCAAACTCGGCATGACTGCGGCGACTGGGTCGACGAGAACCTGTCGGACGACGGGGATGGGCGGATCCGAGGACGGAGGTTCCAGATCCGGTGACAGAAGTGATCGGCGGCGCTCGGGATGCGGGATCCGGCGAGGTGGGACTCGTCCAGGACGGCTCTGCAGGGGAAGGGAGAGAGAGAAGTGAGGTCAAAAAGGAGAAGGAGAGAGCGACGGGGAGGCAAGGCAGCAGTGCTCATCTGACCGGAGTTGATCGCCGGCAGCGACTCTGGCGAGTCGGCGGGAAGGAGCGAAACGGCGAGGTCGGGGTCGAGGGGCTCCTCCCCTCGATCCAGGTCGAGAGCGAGGGAGCGGGGAGCGCAGGCCAGCGACCGAGTGGCTTGGCCGTGCGGGCCTGGGCGGGCTTCCCGCGGGCTGCGGCGGGCCTCGCGGTGGAGGGCGCAGGGCTAGAACACGTGGCGGCTTGGGAGAGGTGGAGGCCGGTGGCTTCGGCGGCGCCAGCCAGTGGAGAAGCGCCAAATGGCGGAGGGGGCTTCGGCCGACACAGAAATGGAGGTGGTCGGTGGCGCTGATGATTAGGGGCGCAGAATTGGAGGTGGAGGGGAAGGAATGACCAGATTTGGAAGGAGGGGTTTCCTTATATAGGCAGGGTTAGGGTTTGAGGGGTTAGGAGGGGTTTTCGGAGCCTCCGATCGCGATCCGACGGCTCCGGACGCGAGGAGGGGTAGGTTGGAGCTTGTGGGCTATGCAGAAGGCCTCGGACTGAGACGAGAGAAGACAGAGGGAGGCCCGGTGTCTGTTTCCGGAGACTAAAAACGTCCGACGTTAGACCGGCTATATTGCCACTATAGTTTAACGGTTGGGCTATCAAACGAACTCCGAATGCGATGAAACTTGGCAGGCGACCTACTAACACTATAACAACACCGCATGCCAACTCTCATCCCATTCCGAGAACATTTTCTGGCCACTTATAGAATACTATTTCGGACATGCCGCGGGCGCGTGCAAGTGTGTCTGGGCTCAGAACGGACAGCGGAGAGAACGAGGAGACCGGGACGGATGCAAGTTTCGAAAACATGATGATGACATGACAAGATGCAACATGCAAGCAAATGACATGGCAACAACGGTGAATAACCGGGGGAGACCTGGCACATCGGTCTCGGGGCGTCACAGTCGTGCAGCTCTGCTTCCAGCTAGGCGAGAAGGTCTCCAACAACATTGCAGAATACGAAGGCCTCATAGACGGCCTGAAGGCTGCGGTGGCGCTGGGGGTGAAGCATCTCACTATCAAGGGCGACTCACAGCTCCTCATCAACTTCTCCAACAAGGTATACGAGCCGAAGGACGAGCACATGGAAGCATACCTCGCGGAGGTGCGCAAGATGGAGAAGCAATTTCTGGGCCAGGAGTTGCAGCACGTGCCCCATGGCACCAACAAGGAAGCTGACGACATCGCCAGAAGAGCATCCAATCGACAACCCCAGGAGCCTGGCGTCTTCGAGGAGCGGCTCTTCAAGCCATCAACAACGCCACCGCTTTCAAGAACAGCTCAGCCTCGGGAGGAACTCTCGCAGCCGCCTGCCACAGGAGCCCCGGCCTGTGGCCCGACCTCGGGAGCGCGCCTACTCCTGGCGCTCGAGCCCCAGGAGGGATGTTGTACCAAGGAATTCAAGGAACACCTGATGCAAGGGACGTTTCCGGAGAAGGAGGAGGACGCGGAGCGCGTGGCCTGTCAGGCCACATCATACTGCATCCGGGACAGCGAGTTATACAGGAAGCGACCAAATGACGTTTCACTACGTTGTATCTCCAGGGAATAGGGGAAAGAGCTAATAGCCGACATACACGGCGGGGACTGCGGGCACCACTCGTCATCGCGAACCCTCATCGGCAAGGCATTCCGAAGTGGATTCTACTGGCCTACGGCGCTCAACGACGCAGCTGAGCTGGTGAAGTCCTGCGAGGCCTGCTAATTCCACGCCAAGCAGATCCATCAGCCAGCTCAGGGCCTGCAGACCATTCCACTCTCGTGGTCGTTCGCAGTCTGGGGGATGCATATTCTAGGCCCGTTTCCTCGGGTGCCTGGGGGCTATCGATACCTCTACATCGCCATCGACAAGTTCACTAAGTGACCGGAGGTTCAAGCCATCCGCGCCATCCCAGCTGGCTCTGCGGTCAAGTTCATCAAGGGCCTCGTGAGCCGTTTTGGGGTCCCCAACCGCATCATCACCGATAACGGCTCGCGGTTCACTAGTAATCTCTTCAAGTCATATTGTGCTAACCTTGGAACGCAGATCTGCTACGCCTCGGTAGCACACGCCAGGAGCAATGGCCAGGCCGAACGCGCCAGCGCGGAGGTCCTGAGGGGCCTCAAGACCAGGACCTTCAAGAAGAAGCTCGAAGCCTGCGGCAGGGGCTGGCACAACGAGCTCCAGTTCGTGTTGTGGTTGATCGACACCACCGCCGCCAAGCCAACGGGCGAAACCCCGTTCTTCCTCGTCTACGGAGCAAAATCAGTCCTCCCTCACAGGGTCAAGCATCGCTCCACACTGGTCCTGGCGTTTGATGAGACGAAGAGGACGCCGCGCGGGGGATGGACCTCATGCTGGGGGAGGAACGTCGCCGCGAAGCTGCACTACGGGTGGCAAGATACCAGCAGGCGCTGCGGCGGTACCACTGTCGCAGTGTCCGCTCCAGGACTCTTGAGGTGGGTGACCTCGTCCTGAGGCGGGTGCTCTCTAGGGAGAGGCTGCATAAGCTCTCACCCATGTGGGAGGGCCCGTTCAAGGTCGTCCACGTCTCCAGGCCTGGCGCCGCGCGCCTGGAGAGGCAGGACGGGTACCGGTCCAGAACGTATGGAACATCCAACACCTCCGGAAGTTCTACCCATGAAGAAAGGCCCAGTGCCTGTGAAGAAGGCCCGGTGCCTGTGAAGAAAGGCCCAGCACCTGTGAAGCAAGGCCCCGTGCCTGTGGAGAATCGCCGCCCGTGACACTCTCATGTAATAACAAGTGGGGTTGTACACGCCCTGGAGCCTCATGATCGCCTCCCTTGGGCCTCGGGGGCTCCCTCCCACGCCGAGTGGCAGCACTTAGTTCCGCGTTGGTGAGAGGACGTCGAAGACTAGACTAGGTGCCAGACGCGGCTTTTCATTTGCTTTCCGAAGTTGGATCGCCTCTCTTTTAATTGAAATTTGCTTTCTGTTATCTCTTGCTGGTCCCGTCTTATCGCTTTCTGCCTCTGTTTCTGCCTTCATCTCTTTGGTCGACCTATACTCTCCCTCGCGTCCCTCGCGAGGGGCCTGAACAGGTACCTTCGCGAGCTTCCTCCTTCTATATTTTCACGAGGCACCCTCGTTCGAGCCCACAAGATGGCGCACCTCTCCTAATCCGTGCCCCACGGGTATCGCGACGCAAAGTGTCGGGTCAAGGCCAGCGGCGCCTATGACCAAGCCCCAGGTGAACGATAAACCTCTTGATGAATTTTTTGTAGTTCCTAAGAGCATATCAGGTCAAGGAGGCCTCCACAAGTACTTGGAAGCAAGCGCCTCGTGAGGAGGAGGCCACTCAAAAAAAAGTCGAGCTAAGTTATCCCTACATAAAACGACGATGTTGCGACACATCACAGGAACGGCAAACATAACATAACAATTGAGATCATAGTTCGATACACGCCCCTCCGAGGCCTATTCTGGTTTCTTTCTGATGCAGGAAGGAAAATACCAACAAAATAGAAATGGCACCTACAGCGGTCCACGGGGGCAGGCCCCAGCGCGTTCCTGAGCTCAGCCGGACCCCTCCTTGCGCTTTATAGAGGCACGGCGACGAGACGACCCGCCACCGTCTTCGAAGGGGGCACGGCGGCATGGCGGTTGGTTGTAGCCGCCACTGCTGGAGCTGTCGCTGGGGGAAGAACTACCATAGCCGGACGAGACGCGGTTAGCACCAAGGGCGGGTTAGCCCTCATCCTCGTCGCGGCTGTCGCCAAGGCCGAGCACCTCCTCGTCGTCGTTCACCTCGGGGTAGCACCCGGCGCGGTGACCATATTCCCCAAACACCCTCACATAGAGGGTCGCGTCGCCGTCGTACTTGAAGTGGAGGGTGCACCGCCTGCCTAGGCTGCGCGCGCGGGCGAACGTCTGCCAACCGCAGGCTAGAGCTATATTGCCCGCGGCAGAGAGCAGGACCACGACCCAGGAAGCTCTGCTGCAGCAGCCGTCTGCCTATAGCCAAAGCCCGCTTAGACCTGAGGCCGGCAACTCGTCAGCGAAGAAGCGCAGGAGATGAAGCCAGTTGCCGGCCGGGTTCTCCGACCAGACGACGAACTCCGGTAGCATCTCCGCCGAGTGGAAGCGCGGCCGGGGAGGCCGCGCGACCACGACACGTCTCCCTCCATCAACAGGACCGCCACGACCGGAGTGACCCCTGCCCCGCGAAGCGGCACCACCACGGCTGCGCGGGGCCATGGCGGGGGTTGCGTTTTGCTTGCGTGGACGGTCGCGTCCACGCTTGGGCAACGGAGAGTCGGGCCCCTCGCTAGGGGCCTTCCCCTTCTCCGCAGTAGTGAACCTCCTCGACGGTGCCATTGGTAGTAGGAGAGGAGCAAGGAAGGGGAAGAAGCAGAAGAGGCAGAGGAAAGATGGCCGACAGGGGCTCCGCCCCCTCCCATTTATACCAGGAGAAGGCCAACCAGCACCCCCCATGATCACAGGTAATGATGGTTTTCCTTGCATGTCGTAGGGACTTGTCAAGTCGGGCAGTTGCTGAGGCAGCGTGGAGAAGCGGAGACGCCCACGTCCAATCAACCGCCACGCGTCGCCCCCGGCCGCGGGCTATTGGGGCCCACGGCGCTTCGCCCTTGACCCTCGGCTTCGCCTCAAAGCCAAGCCCGAGCGTGCCTTGGGCCCGGGGACTACTGTTAGCGTTCTGGGAATGGGGTTCCCAGACTTGCCTGCCTGCGGCCCACGGCGTGGCTTTGCTAGCAGGCCTGTATGGCCCATCTTCATCAACAAGGCATTCAAGACCCTCGCGAGGCAGACGACACAAGACCTCCTTAGGAGCGGCCTCGCCAGGCGGGCTCGTGATGGGCGGAGAGATCAAGGCAAGGCAAACCTCGCAAGGTTCCCGTGACATGAGCCGTGACGATCGAGACCAGGAGGGCGCCAGCGCGCGCAGCGTCCTTGTTTCCTCTTTGGTGCTATGGGGGCAAGCGCAGGCACGGAGTACCAAGGCATCAAGCAAAGGTTTCCATATCAGTGCAACGAGACCAAGACCAGTAGGGCGGCAAGACATAGGTCACCATGGAGCCCAAGGCGGCGTCACCACCAGAGCCTTTTGCAGGCGAAGACCACTTTTGTCAGGATAAGCTGTACTAGTTGTCCCCTTTCAAATTGGCCGTTGTTAGCTCCCTTCCCGCTCAATATTTGGGGAGAGGAATAGGGCCTCTATAAATAAAACTAGCCACCACCATAGCAAGGGGCGACCTCATCTTAGACTAGAACTAGTTCATCCCCACAATCACATCCACCAAGCACAAGAACACCTCTCCTCAGGAGGTTGTTGTTCCCCCTGTACTGTTCATCCTCAGCCCGAGAGGCAATCCACCGCCACCACACTGCAGTAGGGTATTACACCACAACGGTGGCCCGAACCAGTATAAATCTTGTGTCCTTTGTGTTGCGAGTTCGTCGAGTTAGTCCGCGAGATCTTAGCAAAACTAGGGCGTGGATCGGTAGGGGGAAATCTTCGTGCGCACCCCAGAGTTTGAACCTTAAGGGTTTTGTTGGAACCCGTGATCCGACACGGGCCCTCTCTACGGAGGTAATACCCTACTTCCTGCTTGATTGATCTTGATGAATATGAGTATTACAAGAGTTGATCTACCACGAGATCATAATGGCTAAACCCTAAAAGTCTAGCCTGACTATGATTATGAGGATGTATCTACGGACCTAGCCCTCCGGTTTATATAGACACGGGAGGGATCTAGGGTTACACAAGGTCGGTTACAAAGAAAGGAATCTTCATAGTTGGTCGCCAAGCTTGCCTTCCATGCCAAGGAGAGTCCCATCCAGACACGGGTAGAGTCTTTGGTCTTCGTATCTTCACGGCAGATCAGTCCGGCCCATATCCAATAGGTCGGATGCCCGAGGACCCCTTAGTCCAGGACTCCCTCGGTAGCCCCAAACCAGACTTCAATGATGAGGTGTCCGGCGTGCAGATAATCTTTGGCATTGCAAGGCGGGTTCCTCCTCCTATGACTTTAAAGTGATGTATTCGGCTTTCCATTTAATGTCGTACCCCTCGGCTTCCGCGCCTTCCTGACTTCAACTTCCACGTGTCGAGTGCATACAAGAGGTCTGGGCATTTTTACATATACAACCCTAACCGTACCAGAAAGGTGCCTATTTAAAGAGAATATATCTCAGATCCATTCCAAATCGCACGGAAAAAAATCCTCAGAGCTTGCAGAGCAAAACCACCCCAACATGGCTAGCGCTCCTAGATCTTCCTCTCATCCCCACAACTCCGAAAAGGGTGATTGGGAGAGATGGTCTGTATCTCACAGTCAACTGGTGAAGCTGCAAACACAGGGCTTTCTTCCTCTCACGGATTTGGTCCCCGTACGAGCAGGGATGACGTCCTTCAATGGCGGGGCTCAAGCGGAGAACTTACCCAATCCATCCAGGGGGAACGTGTATGCTTCGTCCCCTTCTTGTTAAGAGGTGTCGGATTTCCGATCCATCCCTTCCTCCAAGGTATGCTGGAGTATTATGGCCTCAATTGGACAGTCTCACTCCCGCTTCCATCCTGCATATTGCGGGTTATGTCGCTCTATGCGAGCTATTCCTGGGCTATGAGGCCCATTTCGATTTATGGAGAAGACTGTTCTGCCTCATCCCTCATAATCAAGGAGGGTCAATATTTGAAGTGGGGGAGCCGAAGTGTGGCGTATCGCCGGAACCGGATACCTGTCCAGCACGCCGAAGAAGGCTTCCGAAGAGTGGCCTTCCGGATGGTTCTATATTAACGACATCGCTCTTCCCGACCCAGTCCGAATAGGCCTACCCGAATTTTCAAGTGCTCCGTTGAAGAAACGCCAAAGCTGGCGTCCTCGGAGCCTCGAGGAAGAGGATAGCGCAGAGGTCAGTCAGCTGCTGGGCAAGATTAAGATGCTCGCCCAGTCCGGATTGTCAATAGTCGAGGTAATGGCGATCTCCATAGCGCGGGGGGTCCAACCACTCCAATATAGAGGGCTACCCATGTGGCACTACAACGGGGAAGATGACGCCTCACACTGCGGTCGGAAGGGCCCAAAAAACCCCGCCGCTCTGGCCAAAATATTGGCCGAACTATATAAAGGGGAGAAGGAGGAGTTCACCCATCTCCAGTATCGAGACGGATTTTCCATGTATAATCCTCCTAGCTGGGTAAGCTCTAACTCCACTATTTTACTCCTCTCTCTGAATTATCTTTGACGGGCAGTATCCTATCCACCCATAACAGGAATGGCGAAAGGCTGTCGAGGGGATCCATGACCCTGCCCCTCAGCCGGAGAATCACAACCGGGATCTTGACCCCGGATATGAAGAAGATCCGGACATATTTGTGGAGCTCGAGGATGGAATATTCTATCAGACGAGCTATGATGGTACGGATGTACCTATCATCACCGATTATCCCGGCCTCCTTCTTGCTTCGCATGTAAGTAATTTAAAAGGCACTTTCTTCGAAAGAGTTCCCTTACTATGCCTCACCCACCACACTATTCCATGTTCCAAAGGGGAGGCGCTCGGCACCGCAACATGCACCAGAAGCATCTCCGAGGAGAGCAGCGCCCGCGCCTAGCACATCTTCAAAGAGGAAGGCAAATGATAACATGGCAGAACCCTCGTCAAAGAGGTAAGGCTTTTCTTTTCAAGAATACCCTTTCTAATCACCACATCAAAATGTAATGCCATTCACCGCATTCTAATAGGAAAAGTATCCGCCGAACTGTGTCCGGGGATCCGGCCGGACGCGCCTCCACCAGTCAGGTTCCGGACCCTGTCCAAAGGACGGGGTCTAACATGGGAGTGGCGCCGAACTGTCCTTCCACAGAGGATTCGGACGACATGTCCGTCACGAACTCTGAAGTGGAGAGCGCTATGAATCATCGTCATTGGAGGGACATTCTACGTAACCCCGGTTTTTCAAAAGAGGCATTTGATACCTTCAACTCGACCGATGCGTACATCCGAGCTGCTCGGGATGGGCTTGTCAGAGCCACAGACCATCATCTAAAAGATATGCGGGTAAGCGTGGATTTAATAATCATACACCAGTAGTCCCCGAGACATAAAGTAGTTGATACAACTGATTTAAGGATCAATGTATAACCAGGTGCTTACGAAGAAGAACAGCATGTTATCTCAGGAACTAGAAAAGTGTCAGACCCAGCTAACTACTGCCAATGCCGAACTGGAGAAATCCATGAAGGCATCTCCTGGTAATGTTTCCCTCCATCGAGAAAACATAATGGTATACCAATAATTCTAACATGGTTGCTTACCTTCTAATAGGATCATTAAGTCAATAGCAAGAAAAACTGGAAGCCGCTCAAAGCGGGGAATGAGGAGCCAAAAAACTGCTAGCCATGGGCGAGCGTGTGCTAACAAAAGTCGTTGTGGAGAAAAACAAGCTCCGGGATTCGAGTACCCAACTGGGCAAGGAACTGAAAGATATACGGGCCCAGCTGGCGGACTCCATAAAGGAGAATAAAAGGCTGTGAGGCGGCATATTCAGTATGTGGTCGAACTTAACTTCGAATAATTCGGAGGCAGAAGGGGCTGATAGAGTTATGTCTGCAGGTATGCTGACCGGTCGTCTCGAAGAGGAGATGTCCGGATCTTCGAGTGGTCTGCTACAAGAGCTGTCGCAGGTGCACGAGCAAGCTCGGCAGGCGATGCAAAGTGTTGCCAAGGCCCTATGGCCATCCGCCTCCCCACCGGGAAAGATGGAGGAGCTTATACAGCTATTCAAGGGAGCGCGGCGGCGCTTTCGATTGTGGAAGATATCGGCCTATCGGGAAGGTGCACGGGAAGCATGGGCCGTGGTGAAAACACGGTATACCAAGCTTGATCTGAATCATATGGCTCGGGTCAGACCTCTAGGGTCAGATGGAAAAGAAGTTCCCGTTAATTTGGTATATGACCAAGTAGAAGTAGCCACCAAGTATTCCCAGCAGGATTGTAAGTTAGACGTCCTACTGGACGGCATAGAGGAGGAAATTTTTGAGTCCTAATGACTATGTATATATGTGACTCTAGCTGAACTGTAAAAACAATTGCCATGGTAGACCTTTTTGCTTCGACCTCCGGACCCGAAGGTGCAGAGTGTTCTCGAATACCTTAGCGGTAAAATAGACCAGGGTATGCGTGGGAACCAGGCGTAGGGGTTTCTTACAATCATAATGTAATATAACATACCTAGCCGGATATACATTGTCTGTTCAAGCAATAGTTCCGTTAGGGGTTCCTTTCCCTGGGTGTGCATGCATTAAAATGCATGTCCTAACTGTGATTGATAACATTACAGTATAGGTAATCATCTGGGGGTTCATAATGGAAGGAATATAAAGCATCTTTAGTCCGCCGACCGAGTATTCTCTTGAGAACACTAGCTTTCGGCTTCACCCAATCTGAGGTACACATCCGGATGACCCGGCAGTAACAATCACAGAGGTGCTCCCTTTATGCCCTAGCCGAACTAATGAGAACGTAGGGCATAAGCATAGGAGCCAGGCAACCCAGCTTGGCCAAAACTTAAGTCATATCGATGCATATAATGGCGAAGAAAAGGTACATATGATAAAAAACACATATCTGATGAGCTTGATGCTCGGGAAATAAGCTTCTGTCCAGGAAGCCCCCAGGTATAGTGGACGTACATGCTCAAGGATGTGTACATCACAGGTGCACGGTTTAGCCGTGCGAAAGAGTTTAAGTTTTAGGAAAAGGAAAAACGGAAAGAGAGGGAAAAAATAAACGAGACAACAGGGAGAAGGAGACAAACACATAGTTCGGCGCTAGGCATAGAATCTTTGGAGTCTGGCCGCGTTCCAGGGGTTCGGCTCTAGGCGATTGTCTGATGCAGCACGCAGGCGGAACGCTCCTCCCGTGAGAACCTCATCAATTATGAAGGGACCCTCCCACTTGGGCTTGAGTTTGTCCTTTTTCTTCTCCGGCAAGCGTAGGACAAGTTCGCCGACATTACTTCCCTGCTTTGGTATCTGCGGGCCTGTTGTTGACAAAATGCGGAACGGGCTTTTGCAACATCGCGCTCCTCCTCCAGGGCATCTATGTCGGCGTTCTGGGAACGGGGGTCCCCAGACTTGCCTGCCTGCGGCCTGCGGCGTGGCTCAAAGGGGGGCCCAGCACGGCCCATCTTCATCAACACAGACCCAAGACCCTCACGAGGGGCCAAGCCTCACGGGGCGGATGACACGGAGCTTCCTCAGGCACGGCCTCATCAGGCTGGCTCGCGAGGAGGCGGAGAGATCAAGGTGGGGTACCTCACGAGGTGCCCGTGACGCAAGCCATGACGACCAAGGGTGCCAGGCGGGCGCCAGCCCGCGCATTGTCCTCCTTTCCTCTTTGGTGCAAAGGGAGCAAGCGCAGGCGAGAGCATCAAGCAAAGGCACCCGTTTCGGTGCAACGAGACCAAGACCAATCCAACGGCAGGGAGGAAGTCATTGTGGAGCCCAAGCCAAGCGTCACCACCAGAGCCTTTGGCAGGCGAGGACCAACTTTAGTCAGGATAAGTGTACCAGATGTTCCCCTTCAAAATGGCCAATTGGTGGCGCCCTTCCCGCTCAATATTTGGGAAGAGGCCCAGGGCCTTTGCCTATAAATAGGACTAGCCACCCCCAGGGGGAGGAGAGATCGAAACCGAGGGGGGATTGAAACCGAGGAGGGATCGAAACCGAGGAGAGATCGAAACCGGAGAGGAGGAGAGATCGAAACCGGAGAGGGATCGAGATCGGAATCGGAGAGAGAATCGAGAAGAGAGAGAGAGAGAGAGAGAGGAGAGAGAGAGAGAAGGGTGACTAAACTCCTCCTAGCAGTTCATCCCCCAGCCAAGAACAGACCCTCGCGAGGCTGTTCTTCCTTGTATTGTTCATCATCATCAGCCCAAGAGGCAATCCACCACACCACACACTGGAGTAGGGTATTACACCACAACGGTGGCCCGAACCAGTATAAACCCTGTGTCTCTTGTGCTGTTCTTTCCATAGCTTAGATCTTAGCGAGGCGGAGGGGTGCAGGTAGGTAGAAAGCGAAATCTCCGTGCGCACCCCAGTGTTCGAACCTCAAGGATCTGCCAGAACCCGAAATCCGACATTTGGCGCGCCAGGTAGGGGTGCGCCGGAATTCGTCTTCCACCACCCCGTTCTCCTCCGACCATCATGTCCATGTCTGACGCTCGTCAGGCCCGCGCCGGGCCGCTCTCTCTTCCCGCGTCGCCCAGACGGCTCCTGTCGGTGGGCGTCCCCGCCGTTCCCCGTCACCTGCCGTCAACGCCGCCACCGGCCCGGCGGGGGACGAGCAGCAAGCGTCGTCTCAGCATCCGTCCATGCGGCAAGACAGCCGCACCGCTACTCCCTCGCTCACCCCAGCTGGTTCTTCGTCCCGCGCGCTCCGCGCACCCATGGAGGCTCGAGCTGCGCTCATCCGGCAAACGAGCTCCTGCGCTACCGTCCCGTCGACGATGTCTACGAAGAATGGCTCGACCGCATCGCCGAGCTCGTTCGCGCCGCAGGGGGCTCTCCTGCGCCGTCCGTTCCGCTGCACCGCACCCCGCCCCGCGCGGGCGACGAAGCTCCGGCGGCGCCCCGGCCGCCTCCTCCACAAGAAGGCGCCATGGCTCCAAGGCGCGTGGCCCCTGGGCGGAACCTGCTCCGTCAGGCGCCAGCGCGGCAAGAGCAGAGCTGCCAAGAGGTCCCTCGCCCGCAAGAAGCTGCCCGGGCGCTCCCTGCTCCATCACGTCGCGACCATGCTCCTACCCCCGCACGTCAAGACCCCGTGCTGCTCCCAGCTGCAGCGCATGGGGACATGCAAGACCAAGATCTCCGTCACCCAAGGCCTCCCGTGGCCACAGCAGGCTGCCGTGCCTTCACCACCGAGCTACGCAGCGTCGCGTGGCCCGGCAAGTTCAAGCCGGACCTGCCTCCTCGTTACGACGGCACGGCCGACCCTGCGGAGTTCCTCCAGCTCTATGAGCTAGGCATCGAACCTTCCAACGGAGACGAGAAGGTCATGACGAACTGGTTTCCCATGGCGCTCAAGGACGGGGCCCGCACCTGGCTCCTAAACCTGGCTCCAGGCACGATCTCCTCCTGGGACGAGATGCGCACCCGCTTCATTGCCAACTTCCAAGGTACTCGTGACCGGCCACCCGCCGTGAGCGACATGCGCCGCATCAAGCAACAACCCGGAGAGACCCTGCAGAAGTACATCCAACGCTTCAACAACGCACGCCTCAAGATTCCCAAGGTGACCGAGGAGGCCATCATCTCAGCCTTCTCCGATGGCGTGCGCGATGTCAAGATGGAGGAGCTGGCGATGCATGAAGACCTGTGCACTTCCTTGGAGCTGTTCAACTTGGCAACCAAGTGCGCCAGGGCTGAGGAAGGGCGTCTCTCCCTCCTCAAGCAGCCTGCCGCAGACCCAGAAGAGAAGAAGCCCAAGGCCAAGGATGTGAAGCGCAAGGGGGCTTCCGTGCTCGCGCAAAAACCAGACACCAAGCAGGGCAGAGATCAGCCCGAATCTTCCAAGGGCAGTCGGTACTGTGTGTACCACGACCTCCACACCCACAACACCAACGTATGTCAAGAGCTCCGAGCCGTGCGAGAAGGGAGGATCGGCCGTCGCCCCGACCGCGGTGACCGGGGCTACGGTCGAGGAGGAGGAAGGAACGCGGGACGCTGGGAAGACCATGGCCCGCGCCAAGGGTGGCGCGATCAACCTCGCGAGGATCGATGGCAAGACCCGCCTTGCGAGGGAGACTGGAGGGATCAGCCTCGCGAGGATCGCCCACAAGGCAACAGAGGCCTCCCTCCGCTGCCGCCGCAGCCAAGGAGAAACGAGGACCGCCATCAGGACGAGGGGGCTGGGGGTTTCCAGGAGCCGCGCGCGATCGCCTGCATCCTGGGCGGGTCTCAAGCCCCAGCCTCTCAACGCATCTTCAAGCAGTTCGTCCGCGAAGTGAATGCAGTCCTTCCCAAGCTCGAAGCCACGCGCCCTCTCAAGTGGTCGGCGTGCGCCATCACATTCAGCTCAGCAGATCAGCTCAAGTGTGCGGCTATAGTCGGAGTCCTCCCGATGCTTTGTTCCCCAATCATCGGCAACGTGGTGGTCACCAGGACCCTCATCGATGGCGGGGCAGGGCTCAACGTCCTGTCCGTGGAAACATTCAACAATCTCCAAGTGCCCTATAGCCAGCTTCAGCCAACCAAGCCTTTCTCCGGAGTCACCGACGGCTCCACGGTCCCGATTGGGCAGGTCCGCCTCCCTGTCACCTTTGGGGCACGCGACAACTACCGCACCGAGCTCATCGACTTTGGCGTCGCTCACATTCGCCTGCCGTACAACGCCATCCTTGGGTACCCAGCGCTGGCCAAGTTCATGGCCGTAACTCACCACGGCTACAACATCCTCAAGATGCCAGGAAGTGGCGGAGTCATCACGGTGCCCTGTGAAGAGAAGGATGCGGTGTGTTCCCTGGAACGAGCCTTTCAGGCCGCGTCACTGGAAGACCCGGATCGCGGAAGCAGGAGGCTTCCCGAGACCGCCCCCAAGAAGAAGAAGACATCGTCCGGCCCGGCCCCTCAGGAGGCAGGCCCCTCAGGGCCCGCGCCTGCCTAGGGGGAACCTCCTTCCATCGCATAGGAAAGCGCGCCCGGCGCCCTCCTCAGGCAGGGCTTGGGGGCTCTCCCCTGGAGGGCCACCGACCTGGCTAAGGTCAGGAGGGAGGCGCTTGGGCACCACATGGAAGCGTTTTTCGAAGCACGTTTCCCTCAAGAAGGAGTAAGGCAAGGAGAGCTAGACCCTCAGGAGTTCGTCAGCAAGGCCATTCAGGAGCTACAGGAGTCAAGAGTCATGAAAGGCGGCCGCCACCTACCAGCTGTGGCTCCCCATCCAGGCGAGGATGGTGGGCTGCACGTCTGCATCGACATACCAGGGCTCAATCGAGTCGCCTCTCTGGAGAACCTCTGGCCCTTGCGACTGGGGCGCTGCGGAGGTCCACCCCACAGCTACGTTCGCATGCCTTACGGCTTGCCGAACGCGGCTGCCACGTACCAACGCCTCATGAGGGGTATCATGGAGGCTCAAGAGGCCAGGCGTTCCACAGCCCTGGCGGAGATGGAGATGGTCCGCGAGGAGCCACCAGCGCCTCCGGAGCCTCCCGAGGCCCCTGGGCCTGGGGGCTCGTGAGGATCGGCTTCCGCAGCCCACCGAGTCTGCTACACCAACACTCCTTCGTCCTCAGCATCATCAGGTGACATCTTTCAAGTTTCATTTCTAGCTGGGAGCGCCCCCCCAGGGCTGCATTATTCCCAGGCCGCATGGGTCCGTCCCTGCGGCATGTATCCCTTTCATTTCATGTCGCTAGCTTACTTTGTTGGGGGCGCCCCTCGGGCTGCATCATCCCCAAGTCGCTCGGGCCAGACCCAGCGGCATGTATCCCTTTTGCGTTTATTTCCGACTATGCGTTCGACCCACCATGCTTGATTATTTGATGCCGGTCCACGGCACCTCTTCTTCTCCATGCCGACCACTTGCACGTTAAAGGGGGGGTACCTGAGCATCGTGACTCAGGGCTCTTACTGGCTCTCCAGCCCTCACCCTCTGGCCTTGTCCACGACATCGCGACCTGGCATACCAGCGACGGCTAAGACCAGCTCGAGGGTTGGGACCCGAGGACGTAGAGTGCCGGCATATAACCAAATTTGCAGGTACACATCACAAGATAAGGCCCAGTGCCAGGCGCAACCCGCCTAGAGGTAGGGCCCCGTGAGTCCCGCGCTGGCTCACGGGTGCCCATATACACCTCGCCAGGCCCTACCGTGCCAGCCACGTGTCAGGGCGGGGTTGTACACGCCCCGGGGGCTCCTCCCGGAGGGGAGCCCCCTCCCACGTACCAGTGGAAGCACCATGCTCCGCGCTGGCTGACGACACTGCCGAGGAGCGGCTATGCCCGTACACATACGGAAGCGCTATGCTCCGCGCTGGTGATAAACAACTGAGGGTGGCCCCCGGGCCGCATCAACCTCAGGGAGCCCAGAGCTCAGTGTCTAGCCTCATCGTAACGCCTCCCCTTGGGACTGCCGCGCGAGGGGGCTGGGCACGGGGGCTGCGCCTGGGTCACGCCCAGACGCACGCCGCCCAGCCAGGCCCCCCCGGGCCTGGTTCGTCGCGCGTCTCTCCCCGAGCGGAGCCAAGGTACGAAGGTCGTTTGAGCGCCAAGGGGGACTCCTGAGCATTGTGACTCAGGAGCCTAACTGGTCACGTAGCCCCTCACTCCTTAGTTCCGAAAGGCTAACGGTGGTTGAGGTATGCGCGCGGCCGGGCTCTGCAGACGTAGAACGGTAGATCCACCCACATCACACCTCCCTACTTGTTGTTCGTGCGCCAAGGGGGACTCCTGAGCATCGCTACTCAGGAGCCTAACTTGTCACGTAGCCCCTCACTCCTTGGTCCTGTCCTGGTTTCCGGTCGGGGCTAACGGCGGTTGAGCTATGCGCGGGGCCGGGCTCTGCCGGCGTAGAACATAAGCAAGTAGGAAGGAAAAGCGTAAATTTCAAGGAATTCAAAAGCAAATATTACAGTCCACACTGTTATCTCAATGCCAAACGCAAGTTTAAACGCCTCCCCGAGGCATGATACATGTGCAGGAATTAAAGGCAGGACAGGAGCCACAACGGAGTCACTTGTTGGCGGTGGAGCAGCGCGGAGTGGGTTCGCCTCATGGAGCAGCGGGGTCGGCAGCGCCTTGCTTCGGCTTGGTGCTGAAGGCCCGGAACTTCCCCAGCAGAGCCTCCGCGTGACCCTTCACGGCCTCGGCAGCGGCAGCGGCACGCTCGCTGCTTACTGGCTCCAGCAGGCTGTCGAGGTCGACACCGGGATCGCGAAGGTAGATGTGGGTGAGGACCCGCGTCAGTGCTGCAGAAGACAGGACACGCGCCTCGGCCTCGGCCGTGGGGCCAAGGCCAAGGGCGACGTCTTCAAGAGCGCGGACCAGGAAGGGAAGTAGCTTGGCGGGGCCGTCCTCGGCGCCAGCCAGCGGGCTCTCCAGGCCGCTGTCGTAAAGCGTCCTCAGCGAGGAGCGAGCCTTCGCCCCCATCTCCGCGAAGGCCACGCGGTCCTCGGCAAGAACCTGGGCCTTGTCGTCCAGCTCGACCTCCCTTGCCCCCAACTCCTGCTCCAGCGTGCCTAGGCGGTCACGGCGCCTCCTGAGCTTGACCTCCCTCTCCTTGACGGCCGCCTCGCGAGCCTTCACGCCTTCTTCCTGCTCTTGGTGAAGGCGGGCCTCTTTCGCGAGCTGGTCCCGCAGGCCTTGCAGCTCGTCCTCCAGCGCCTTGCAGCGACCACGGACGTCGACCACCTCCCCCAGGGCTGCGTCACGAGCGGCCTTCGCCTCAAGGACGGCCTGCCTCTCCTCATCGCAAGCTGTCGAGGCCTGGACCAGCGCCGCCCGAATCGAAGCGTCGGAGCGAACCCATCCTGAAGCGAGCTCCAAGCGCCCGGCCACCAAGCGAGGGTCGGCGCCAAGAAGATCCTGCCGCAGCCGGTCCAGCTCAGCAGCAGCACGATCCAGAACAGCAGGAGGAGTCGGAGAGACAGCAGTCGGTGGAGTAGGAGGAGAAGGCGGCAGCGCGACCACAACATCCTGAGGCGGAGCCTGCTGCGCCCCAATGGCTGTAGTGGCGGCAGCAGGCAAAGGCACCTCGGGAGTCACTTGGGCCATGGGGGCTGAGCTCGCCCCAGCTGGCTCAGCCAGGCCTCGCGAGGACGACCGGGCAGGAGAAGTCCGTGCGTCGCGGTCACCTCCCTTCGCGGGCAGAGGCGCTGCCACGGATGGAACCTCAGGAGCTCCCTTCGGCTTCTTTGCTGCGGGCGCCAGCCTGTCCAAGAGATGTGGATGTCAAGCCTCAGCAGCAGAACAAGAAATAAAGACAAGAATCAAGCGCTTACGGGTCGTCGCCAGTGAGCTCAGGCAGCCTCCAGCCAAATTTAAAGCCTGAAAGCCGGCTGGAAGGGTCAACCTTGGGAAGCTCAGGAGCGGAAGGCGCGTCTGCGGTCCGCCTCGGGGCCGGGGTAGACCCGCGGGAGATCAGCCCGGTCCTGTCCTTCTTCGGGATCAGGGGCAAGCTCCCGCCGCCCTGCTCGTCATCATCCTCATCATCATCGCTCGGAAAGAGGCGGAGAGCGCGGGACCTGCGCCGGGGGAGGGGAGCCCTCAACTCTCCGTCAATCGCCTCGGAGTCAGGCCCTTTTTCCCGCTCCCCTCCTTCCTCCTCTTCGCTGGAGTCGTTGGAGGACACGTCCACCGATTCCCTGGGAGTTTCCATGGGCACGGGCCCGTCCCTGTTGAAGACGGGCATGGACTCCACTACCTGCTCCCAGTCGACGCGCAGGAACAAGGGCGTAGGAGCACCCTCCAACCTCGCCACATCGCCCCCGACCAGAGATTGGAGGACCGCAGCCAGATCTTCGTCGGCCAAGGCCGCGGGGCTCGGATGGGGCCTCCACATCGGAAGTGAGTACTGCCGAAGCGGAGCCAGCTGGTGCTCCAGGAATTCCCTCAGCAACGACGCGCCGGTCAGCTTCGCCGCCGCCATGTTGGCCGGCCTCATATCCACGTCCATCTTCTCCAACACCAGCTTCGCGCGGGGGTCTGCTAGCTCCGCTCGACCCCAATCGCTGGAGCTCGTGGGTTGCTCTGTGGGCAAGATCAGCCGAGGGTGGATGCGCCCAGCATCTGCCAAGACCCACTTGCTCCTGAAGCCCTCAATCCTTTTCCCGGGGTTTGAAATGGCAATGGCGCCACCGTACGCGATGAAGCTCGCGCACGCGGAAGCAGGACCGCGAGAGGTCCGGAGGTAGAAGTAGTGGCACAGCAAGGCCACTGAGGGCTGCACCCCTACGTGAGCCTCGCAGTAATAGGCGAAGATTGCCAGGAGAAGGACGGAGTTGGGGTGGACATGCAGAGCCTGTAGCTTATAATGGCGGAGGACGGAGAAGAAGAACTCGAAGAAGGGAGGCACCAGGCCAGCAGCAATGGCGCTTACAAAGAACGGATAGAAGGTGCTCCCTTGGCCCTCAGGGGTGGCGGAGCCGGCCTTGAACACCTTCGCCCCGTCGATGCCCTGCACCGCCGCCATCCAGCGCAACCGGGCGAGGCTCGCCTCCGACACATTCGGCGAGTCCAGGGCAGACGAGTACCAAGCTCCAGCCGGGGACTGACGAGGCGCCATGGCTTCCTAGGTCACGCGGTCGGAGTAGATCTGGAAATTTTGGAGGAAGGAAGGAGAGGCGCAAGAAAGGGGATCTGAGCAGCAACCGGAGAAAGCAAAAAGCAAAGCCCAGGCAGATGCCGCTCCTTTATCAACTCGCGCGGTTGCTGAGGCGCTCACATCCAATCAACCGCCACGCGGCGCCCAAGGCCGCAGGCTGTTAGTTCCTGCGGTGCTTCACCCTTGCCCTTTCGCCTCCCTGCACGGCCAAGTCCGGGCGCGCCTTGGGCCCGGGGGCTACTGCCGGCGTTCTGGGAACGGGGGTCCCCAGACTTGCCTGCCTGCGGCCTGCGGCGTGGCTCAAAGGGGGGCCCAGCACGCCCCATCTTCATCAACACAGACCCAAGACCCTCGCGAGGGGCCAAGCCTCGCGGGGCGGACGACACAGAGCTTCCTCAGGCACGGCCTCATCAGGCTGGCTCGCGAGGAGGCGGAGAGATCAAGGCGGGGTACCTCACGAGTTGCCCGTGACACAAGCCATGATGACCAAGGGTGCCAGGCGGGCGCCAGCCCGCGCAGTGTCCTCCATTCCTCTTTGGTGCAAAGGGAGCAAGCGCAGGCGAGAGCATCAAGCAAAGGCACCCGTTTTGGTGCAATGAGACCAAGACCAGTCCAACGGCTGGGAGGAAGTCATTGTGGAGCCCAAGCCAGCGTCACCACCAGAGCCTTTGGCAGGCGAGGACCAACTTTAGTCAGGATAAGTGTACCAGATGTTCCCCTTCAAAATGGCCAATTGTTGGTGCCCTTCCCGCTCAATATTTGGGAAGAGGCCCAGGGCCTTTGCCTATAAATAGGACTAGCCACCCCCAGGGGGGAGGAGAGATCAAAACCGAGGGGAGATCGAAACCGAGGAGGGATCGAAACCGAGGAGAGATCGAAACCGGAGAGGAGGAGAGATCGAAACCGGAGAGGGATCGAGATCAGAATCGGAGAGAGAATCGAGAAGAGAGAGAGAGAGAGAGAGAGAGAAAAGGGTGACTGAACTCCTCCTAGCAGTTCATCCCCCCAGCCAAGAACAGACCCTCGCGAGGCTGTTCTTCCTTGTATTGTTCATCATCATCAGCCCAAGAGGCAATCCACCACACCACACACTGGAGTAGGGTATTACACCACAACGGTGGCCCGAACCAGTATAAACCCTGTGTCTCTTGTGCTGTTCTTTCCATAGCTTAGATCTTAGCGAGGCGGAGGGGTGCAGGTAGGTAGAAGGCGAAATCTCCATGCGCACCCCAGTGTTCGAACCTCAAGGATCTGCCGGAACCCGTAATCCGACAATCTAGGCTGTCCTGCCGATCAAGCTCGGCCTCTCTCTCTTCATACATGCGCACTCGAGGTGAGTCATGGATAATATCGCAGGGCAACACAGCCTCCGCACTGTACACCATGAAGAAAGGTGTATATCCAGTAGTGCGGTTGGGTGTGGTCCGTAGCCCCCAGAGTACGGAGTCAAGCTCCTCAACCCAGTGCTTGTATGATTCTTTCAAAGACCGCACTAGTCTAGGTTTGATGTCGTTCATAATAAGACCATTGGCCCATTCGACTTGACCATTTGTTTACGGGTGATAGACAGAGGCGTAATTGAGCTTAATGGCCAGATTAGCACACCAAGTTTTCACCTCATTGGCTATGAAATTGGAGTTGTTATCAGTGATGATGCTGTGTGGAACACCATAACGGTGCACCACGCTAGATATGAAGTCTATTACTGGCCCCACCTCGGCCGTTTTGAATGGTTTGGCCTCTATCCACTTACTGAATTTATCCACCATGACCAAAAGATACTTTCTCTTATGGCTTCCTCCTTTAAGGGGTCCGACCATATCGAGCCCCCAGACCGCGAAAGGCCAACTGATGGGGATTGTTTGTAGAGCGGTGGGGGCATATGGCTTTGGTTGGCGAATAGCTGGCATCCGATGCAACGTTGGACAAGGTCCTATGCATCTGCTCGTGCTGTCGACCAGTAAAAACTTGTACGGAAGGCCTTGCTAACAAGGGCCCGAGCTGCAGCGTGGTGACCGCCAAGTCCAGCATGAATTTCAGCCAAGAGCCGTCGCCCCTCTTCCTTGAAGATACATCTTTGAAGAACTCCGGTAGCGCTTTTCTTGTAGAGCTCTCCTTCATGAACTTTGTAGGCCTTAGAGCACCGAACAATGCGGCGAGCCTCATTCTGATCCTCCGGGAGTTCTTTACTATTAAGGTAGGCCAAGAAGGGTTCGGTCCATGGGGCAATGACTGCCATGATTAGATGGGCCGACGGTGTTATTTCGGTGGCTGATCCCCCGATGATATCGTTGTGTTCAGAGGCTGGGGTTGTGTTCGGATCCGAACTGGTGTTACCGCTCTCCCCTTGCCACACCATGGACGGCTTAAAGAGCCTTTCCAGAAAGATATTAGGTGGGACGGGGTCACGCTTGGTGCCAATGCGAGCGAGGACGTCCGCTGCTTGATTACTTTCTCGAGCCACGTGATGAAACTCAAGCCCCTTGAATCGAGCTAACATTTTTAGGACAGCATTGCGGTAAGCCGCCATCTTCGGATCTTTGGCATCAAAATCTCCGTTTGTTTGAGATATTGCGAGGTTTGAGTCCCCGCGCACTTCCAGGCATTGTATGCCCATAGAGACAGCCATCCGGAGACCATGTAATAAGGCCTCGTATTCGGCTGTGTTATTGGAGTCTGTGTATAATATTTGGAGTACGCACTGCACTACGTCTCCAGTGGGGGACGTTAAAACAACGCTCACTCCTAATCCTGCTAGCATTTTGGAACCATCGAAATACATAACCCAGTTGGAATACGTGCCGTACTCTTTAGGGAGTTCGGCCTCTGTCCATTCGGCAACGAAGTCCGTCAGTACTTGGGATTTGATGGCTCGGCGCGGTTTGTATGTTATGTCGAATGGAAGGAGCTCAATGGCCCATTTGGCTATCCGGCCGTAGCATCACGGTTGTTTATTATATCATTGAGTGGTACTTCGGAAGCCACCGTGATAGAACATTCTTGGAAGTAGTGTCGTAGCTTCCGGGATGCCATGAAGACCGCGTATGCTATCTTTTGATAATGAGGGTACTGGGATCTGCATGGTGTGAGGACAGTGGATACGTAATATACCGGCTTCTAAAGTGGGAATTTGTGTCCGTCCTGGTCTCGTTCCACAACGAGCACGGCGCTCACCACCTGGTGTGTTGCCGATATGTATAATAACATGGGTTCGACGACGTTCGGTGCGGCAAGGATTGGGTTGCTCGCAAGGGTTTTTATTTCTTCCACTCCGGCTGTTGCCGCATCCGTCCAATCGAAGTGATCGGTGCCCCGGAGGAGGCGATACAAGGGCAATGCCTTTTCCCCCAATCTGGAGATAAAGCAGCTTAAAGCTGCCACGCACCCAGCGGTTTTTGGGCCTGTTTAAGGTCCGTTGGTGTGGCCAATTGTGACAAGGCTCGGATTTTGGCTGGATTTGCTTCAATTCCTCTATTGGAAACGATGAAGCCCAGTAGCTTTCCAGCAGGAACGCCGAAAACACACTTTTCCGGATTGAGCTTGATGTCATATGCACGGAGGTTGTCGAATGTGAGACGTAAATCGTCTATTAGTGAGTCAACGTGCCTAGTTTCAATGACGACGTCATCCACGTATGCTTCAACTGTCTTGCCGATTTGTTTCCCCAGACATGTTGGAATCATGCGTTGGTAGGTGGCGCGGGCGTTTTTGAGCCCAAAGGGCATGGTGTTGAAGCAAAAATGGCCTGTATGGGGTAATGAATGTCGTTGCGGCTTGATTGGACTCCTTCATTTTGATTTGATGGTATCCGGAATATGCGTCGAGGAAGCATAGCGAATCGTGTCATGCGGTGGCATCGATAATCTGGTCGATGCAGGGGAGGGGGAAGGGATCCTTAGGGCAGGCCTTATTGAGGTCTTTCAAATCGACGCACAGGTGCCAGGATTTATCCTTCTTTGGCACCATCACCAAGTTTGCTAGCCAATCCGGGTGTTTTATTTCTCTAATGAATCTGACCTCGATTAGCTTGGCTAGTTCCTCCCCCATTGCTTGACGTTTGGGTTTGGAAAAACGTTGCAGTGTTTGTTTGACCGGTTTATATCCCTTCAATATGTTGAGGTTGTGTTCGGCCAATCTGCGTGGGATTCCTGGCATATCAGAAGGGTGCCAGGAAAATATATCCCAGTTTTCGTGCAGAAATTCTCATAGCGCGGTGTCGACCATTGGGCCTAGTTGTGCCCCAATAGATGCTGTCTTCTTAGGGTCCGTTGGATGGACTTAGAATTTGACTATTTCTTCTGCTGGTTTGAAGGAGGTGGATTTGGGTCATTTGTCCAAGATTACGTCGTCCTTATCCACCATTGAGCGTAATGCGGTTAATTCTTTGGCCGCGAGGGCTTCAGATAATGCCTCAAGGGCTAGCGATGTGGTTTTGTTTTCGGCGCGGAGTGCTATGTCCGGATCACTAGCGAGAGTGATTATGCCGTTGGGCCCCGGCGTCTTGAGCTTCATATACCCATAGTGAGGTATAGCCTGGAAGCGTGTAAATGCATCTCGCCCCAATAGGGCGTGATATCCGCTGTTGAAAGGGGCCACTTGGAAGGTTAGTTCTTCGGTCCGATAGTTCTCCGATGTGCTAAATACCACGTCGAGTGTGATTTTCCCGCGCATTGCGCCTCCCGACTAGGAATAATTCCCCGGAAGGCCGTGCTACTTTGATTGATGTGGCGCCTGTCTATTTCCATTTTACTAAGTGTATCCTCGTAAAGGAGGTTTAGTCCGCTACCGCCATCCATGAGAACCTTGGTGAGCCGAAAGCCGTCCACGATCAGACTAAGGACCAAGGCGGCCGGTGCCCGGACTGTCCTGAATTTTGGTTCGTCATTGGCATTGAAAGTTATGGCCGTGTCATTACAAGGGTTTGTTGCTGTGATTTGGCAGACTTCGGCAAGGTCGCGGAGTGCCCTTTTACACTTATTGTTTGAAGCGAAAGTCTCTAAGACCGTCAGTACTCTAGGGTCACTATTTTCTGGAGGATATTGCTCTGGGTTATTTTGGTGAGGATATCTTCGCCGCTCTTGGCCACCTGCCGGAGTATCCGACATGCTCTAAGGTTGTGAGTTGATATAGTATCCAGTGTTGTGTGCAGCTCGCATGGTCCATCAAGCCATCCCTCCAGAACGGTTCCGTGTCCCATAATGGGCTTATATTTCTTTGTCATTGGGCTGGGCGTGCCACTAGGGTGCGTCCTTTTCACCTGAACGAGGGATTGGGTGGAAACCGACGGTTCCCAGCAGGTTGTCTGAGTTCTCCAGGTGCTTTCCATTGCACAGTACTTGTATACTATGGTTGCCAAGTCTGCGAAGTGTGATATGCGACAACGGTTGATGGCGTTTAGGATTCCTTCATCCGTGCAATTGCTGCGGAACGTTGTGATCACGTCTTCGTTGTGGCAATCTTCAATCTTATCTTTGACAAGGAGGAATCTGGCCCAGAAGTGGTGGGCCGTTTCTTGATACTGCTGCTGTATGCCCCTAAGAGCGCCTATGTCTGGGTGGGTGGGTCGATTGAAGTCCGAACCCTGACCCAAATTAGGATCCGAAGTTTGAAGAGTCTCTGGATTCAGTAGTTCGGGCTCCGGGATGTCAGCTGATTTTTTGGGTTTGTCATCCGATTCTATGTTCGGAGGACAAGACATGTCTTTCTGCAAGTAGGTATCCGGCTCTTCAAGTTCAGAGATCTGAATGTAGTTCGTCCTTAATATAGAGGAAGAGTTGTCGTCTTGCTCCTCTACTGCCGCTATTTGATGGGTGATCGGCGGAGTTTTAATTTCTCTCTGGTCGGGTTTAAGCCCAATCCGATCATAGTATGTGGCGACCCCCAGGGCGGAGATGCAATCTAGGAGCTCATTTAAAGACGACAGCTCCACAGGATCCATCTCCTTGGAGTACTTAGAGTCAACATGAAGGGGATTTTTGATGACCCGAGAGGCCATCGTCGGCTTAATGGCCGAACGGGCGGTCATAATGAAGCCGCCCAGCCGGAGGGTTTGGCCAGGGGCTAGTGTTCCTCCGGAGGTGACGTTATCCTTGAGAACAAGGCGAGCCATCGATGCTATCTTTCGACGGCACAGTGGAACTCTCAGTGAAAGCACCAATGTCGGTGTCAAAACCGGCGGATCTCGGGTAGGGGGTCCCGAACTATGCGTCTAGGATCGATGGTAATAGGAGACGGGGGACACAATGTTTACCCAGGTTCAGGCCCTCTCTACGGAGGTAATACCCTACTTCCTGCTTGATTGATCTTGATGCATATGAGTATTACAAGAGTTGATCTACCATGAGATCGTAATGGCAAAAGCCTAAAAGTCTAGCCTGACTATGATTATGAGGACGTATCTACGGACCTAGACCTCCAGTTTATATAAACACAGGAGGGATCTAGGGTTACACAAGGTCGATTATAGAGAAAGGAATCTTCATAGTTGGTCGCCAAGCTTGCCTTCCACGCCAAGGAGAGTCCCATCCAGACACGGGTAGAGTCTCCGGTCTTTGTATCTTCACGGCCCATCAGTCCGACCCATATCTAATAGGTCGGACGCCCGAGGACCCCTTAGTCCAGGACTCCCTCAGAGGGGGAGGCCGGCCGGCCCTCCTTGGCGCGCCCCCAATAGGGGAATCCTACTAGGACTCCAAGTCCTAGTAGGTTTCCACCAAAAGGGAGAGAGGGGGAGGAAGGAGAGGGAGAGGGGAAAGGAAAAGGGCCCCCCCTCCTAGTACAATTCGGACTCAAGGGGAGGGGGCGCGTGGCCTGCCCTGGCCGCCCGTATCTCTCTCCACTAAGGTCCATCGAGGCCCATCACTTCCCCGGGGGTTTCCGATAACCCTCCGGTACTCCGGTTTTATTCGAAACTTCTCCGGAACACTTCCGGTGTCCGAACATATCCATCCAATATATCAGTCTTTATGTCTCGACCATTTCGAGACTTCTCGTCATCTCCGTGATCACATCCAGGACTCCGAACTACCTTCGGTACATCAAAACACATAAACTCATAATACCGATCGTCATTGAACGTTAAGCATGCGGACCCTACGGGTTCGAGAACTATGTAGACATGACCGAGACTCACTTCCGATCAATAAGCAATAGCAGAACCTGGATGGTCATATTGGTTCCTACATATTCTACGAAGATCTTTATCGGTCAAACCGCATAACAACATACGTTGTTTCCTTTGTCATCGGTATGTTACTTGCCCGAGATTCGATCGTCGGTATCTCAATACCTAGTTCAATCTTGTTACCGGCAAGTCTCTTTACTCGTTCTGTAATGCATCATCCCGCAACTAACTCATTAGTCACATTCCTTGCAAGGCTTATAGTGATGTGCATTACCGAGAGGGCCCAGAGATACCTCTCTGATACACGGAGTGACAAATCCTAATCTTGATCTATGCCAACTCAACAAACACCATCGGAGACACCTATAGAGCATCTTCATAGTCACCCAGTTACGTTTTGACGTTTGATAGCACACTAAATGTTCCTCCGGTATTCGGGAGATGCATAATCTCATAGTCATAGGAACATGTATAAGTTATGGAGAAAGCAATAGCAATAAACTAAACGATCATAGTGCTAAGCTAACGGATGGGTCAAGTCAATCACATCATTCTCTAATGATGTGATCCCGTTCATCAAATGACAACTCTTTGTCCATGGCTAGGAAACTTAACCATCTTTGATTAACGAGCTAGTCGAGTAGAGGCATACTAGTGACACTCTGTTTGTCTATGTATTCACACATGTACTAAGTTTCTAGTTAATACAATTCTAGCATGAATAATAAACATTTATCATGATATAAGGAAATATAAATAACAACTTTATTATTGCCTCTAGGGCATATTTCCTTCAATATCCCACTTGCACTAGAGTCAATAATCTAGATTACATTGTAATGATTCTAACACCCATGGAGTCTTGGTGTTGATCATGTTTTGCTCGTGAGAGAGGCTTAGTTAACGGGTTTGCAACATTCATATCTGTATGTATCTTGCAAATCTCTATGTCTCCCTCCTTGACTTGATCACGGATGGAATTGAAGCGTCTCTTCATGTGCTTGGTTCTCTTGTAAAATCTTGATTCCTTTGCCAAGGCAAATGCACCAGTATTGTCACAAAATATTTTCATTGGACCCGATGCACTAGGTATGACACCTAGATCGGATATGAACTCCTTCATCCAGACTCCTTCATTTGCTGCTTTCGAAGCAGCTATGTACTCCACTTCACATGTAGATCCCGCCATGACGCTCTGCTTGGAACTGCACCAACTGACAGCTCCACCATTTAATAAAAATACATATCCGGTTTGTGACTTAGAGTCATCCGGATCAGTGTCAAAGCTTGCATCGACGTAACCATTTACGACGAGCTCTTTGTCACCACCATAAACGAGAAACATATCCTTAGTCCTTTTCAGGTATTTCAGGATGTTCTTGACAGCTGTCAAGTGATCCACTCCTGGATTACTTTGGTACCTCCCTGCTAAACTAATAGTAAGGCACACATTAGGTCTGGTACACAGCATTGCATACATGATAGAATCTATGGCTGGAGCATAGGGAATGACTTTCATTTTCTCTCTATCTTCTGCAGTGGCCGGGCATTGAGTCTGACTCAACTTCACACCTTGTAGCACAGGCAAGAACCCTTTCTTTGCTTGATCCATTTTGAACTTCTTCAAAACTTTATCAAGGTATGTGCTTTGTGAAAGTCCAATTAAGCGTCTTGATCTATCTCTATAGATCTTGATGCCCAATATATAAGCAGCTTCACCGAGGTCTTTCATTGAAAAATTCTTATTCAAGTATCCTTTTATACTATTCAGAAATTTGGTACCATTTCCGATCAACAATATGTCATCTACATATAATATCAGAAATGCTACAGAGCTCCCACTCACTTTCTTGTAAATACAGGCTTCTCCAAAAGTCTGTATAAAACCATATGCTTTGATCACACTATCAAAGCATATATTCCAACTCTAAGAGGCTTGCACCAGTCCATAAATGGATCGCTGGAGCTTGCACACTTTGTTAGCACCTTTTGGATCGACAAAACCTTCTGGTTGCATCATATACAATTCTTCTTTAAGATATCCATTAAGGAATGCAGTTTTGACATCCATTTGCCAAATTTCATAATCATAAAATGTGGCGATTGCTAACATGATTCGGACGGACTTAAGCATCGCTACGGGTGAGAAGGTCTCATCGTAGTCAACTCCTTGAACTTGTCGAAAACCTATTGCAACAAGTCGAGCTTTGTACACAGTAACATTACCGTCAGCGTCAGTCTTCTTCTTGAAGATCCATTTATTCTCTATGGCTTGCCAATCATCAGGCAAGTCAACCAAAGTCCACACTTTGTTCTCATACATGGATCCCATCTCAGATTTCATGGCCTCAAGCCATTTTGCGAAATCCGGGCTCATCATCGCTTCCTCATAGTTCGTAGGTTCATCATGGTCAAGTAACATGACCTCCATAACAGGATTACCATACCACTTTGGTGTGGATCTTACTCTGGTAGACCTATGAGGTTCGGTAGTAACTTGATCAGAAGTTTCATGATCATCATCATAAGCTTCCTCACTTACTAGTGTAGGAATCACTGGAACTGATTTCTGTGATGAACTACTTTCTAATAAGGGAGTAGGTACAATTACGTCGTCAAGTTCTACTTTCCTCCCTCATCACTTCTTTCGAGAGAAACTCCTTCTCTAGAAAGGATCCATTCTTAGCAACGAATATCTTGCCTTCGGATCTATGATAGGAGGTGTACCCAACAGTCTCCTTTGGGTATCCTATGAAGACACATTTCTTCGATTTTGGTTCAACCTTATCAGGTTGAAGCTTTTTCACATAAGCATCGCAGCCCCAAACTTTAAGAAACGACAACTTGGGTTTCTTGCCAAACCACAGTTCATAAGGTGTCGTCTCAACGGATTTCGATGGTGCCCTATTTAACATGAATGCAGCCGTCTCTAAAGCATAACCCAAAAGCGATAGCAGTAAATCGGTAAGAGACATCATAGATTGCACGATATCTAATAAAGTGCGGTTACGATGTTCGGACACACCATTACGTTGTGGTGTTCCAGGTGGCGTGAGTTGCGAAACTATTCCGCATTGTTTCAAATAAAGACCAAACTCGTAACTCAAATATTCTCCTCCACGATCAGATCGTAGAAACTTTATTTTCTTGTTACGATGATTTTACACTTCACTCTGAAATTCTTTGAACTTTTCAAATGTTTTAGACTTATGTTTCATCAAGTAGATATTCCCATATCTGCTCAAATCATCTGTGAAGGTCAGAAAATAACGATACCCGCTGCGAGCATCAACACTCATCGGACCGCATACATCAGTATGTATTATTTCCAACAAGTCTGTTGCTCGCTCCATTGTTCCGCAGAACGGAGTTTTAGTCATCTTGCCCATGAGGCATGGTTCGCAAGCATCAAGTGATTCCAAAAGCCCATCAGCATGGAGTTTCTTCATGCGCTTTACACCAATATTACCTAAACGGCAGTGCCACAAATAAGTTGCACTATCATTATTAAACTTATATCTTTTGGCTTCAATACTATGAACATGTGTATCACTACTATCAAGATTTAGTAAAAATAGACCACTCATTAAGGGTGCATGACCATAAAAGATATTACTCATATAAATAGAACAACCATTATTCTCTGATTTAAATGAATAACCGTCTCGCATTAAACAAGATCCAAATATAATGTTCATGCTCAACGCTGGCACCAAATAACAATTATTTAGGTCTAAAACTAATCCTGAAGGTAGATGTAGAGGTAGCGTGCTGACGGCGATCACATCGACTTTGGAACCATTTCCCACGCGCATCGTCACCTCGTCCTTAGCCAATCTTCGCTTAATTTGTAGCCCCTATTTCGAGTTGCAAATATTAGCAACAGAACCAGTATCAAATACCCAGGCGCTACTGCGAGCATCAGTAAGGTACACATCAATAACATGTATATCAAATATACCTTTCATTTTGCCATCATTCTTCTCCGCCAAATACTTGGGGCAGTTCCGCTTCCAGTGACCAGTCCCTTTGCAGTAGAAGCACTCAGTCTCAGGCTTAGGTCCAGACTTGGGTTTCTTCACTTGAGCAGCAACTTTCTTGCCATTCTTCTTGAAGTTCCCCTTCTTCCCTTTACCCTTTTTTCTTGAAACAGATGGTCTTGTTGACCATCAACACTTGATGCTCCTTCTTGATTTCTACCTCCGCAGCCTTTAGCATTGCGAAGAGCTCGGGAATCGTCTTATACAACCCTTGCATATTATAGTTCATCATGAAGCTCTTGTATCTTGGTGGCAGTGATTGAAGAACTCTGTCAATGACACTATCATCAGGAAGATTAACTCCTGGTTGAGTCAAGTGGTTGTGGTACCCAGACATTCTGAGTATATGTTCACTGACAGAACAATTCTCCTTCATTTTGCAGTTGTAGAACTTATTGGAGACTTCATATCTCTCAATCTGGGCATTTGCTTGAAATATTAACTTCAACTCCTGGAACATCTCATATGCTCCATGACATTCAAAACGTCGTTGAAGTTCCGGTTCTAAGCCGTAAAGCATGGCACACTGAACTATCGAGTAGTCATCAGCTTTGCTCTGCCAGACGTTCATAACATCTGGTGTTGCTCCTGCAGCGGGTTTGTCACCTAGCGGTGCTTCTAGGACGTAATTCTTCTGTGCAGCAATGAGGATAATCCTCAAGTTATGGACCCAGTCCGTGTAATTGCTACCATCATCTTTCAACTTAGCTTTCTCTACGAACGCATTAAAATTCAACGGAACAACAGCACGGGCCATCTATCTTCAACAACATAGACATGCAAAATACTATCATGTACTAAGTTCATGGTAAATTAAAGTTCAATTAATCATATTACTTAAGAACTCCCACTTAGATAGACATCCCTCTAATCATCTAAGTGATCACGTGGTCCATATCAACTAAACCATGTCCGATCATCACGTGAGTTGGAGTAGTTTTCAATGGTGAACATCACTACGTTGATCATATCTACTATATGATTCACGCTCGACCTTTCGGTCTCAGTGTTTCGAGGCCATATCTACATATGCTAGGCTCGTCAAGTTTAACCCGAGTATTCCGCGTGTGCAAAACTGGCTTGCACCCGTTGTATGTGAACGTAGAGCTTATCACACCCGGTCATCACGTGGTGTCTCAGCACGACGAATTGTAGCAACGGTGCATACTCAGGGAGAACACTTATACCTTGAAATTTAGTGAGAGATCATCTTATAATGCTACCGCCGAACTAAGCAAAATAAGATGCATAAAGGATAAACATCACATGCAAACAATATAAGTGATATGATATGGCCATCATCATCTTGTGCCTTTGATCTCCATATCCAAAGCACCGTCATGATCACCATCGTCACCGGCTTGACACCTTGATCTCCATCAAAGCATCGCTGTCATCTCGCCAACTATTGCTTCTACGACTATCGCTACCGCTTAGTGATAAAGTAAAGCAATTACATGGTGATTGCATTTCATACAATAAAGCGACAACCATATGGCTCCTGCCATTTGCCGATAACTCTGTTACAAAACATGATCATCTCATACAATAAAATTTAGCATCATGTATTGAACATATCACATCACAACATGCCCTGCAAAAACAAGTTAGACGTCTTCTACTTTGTTGTTGCAAGTTTTACGTGGCTGGTACGGGCTGAGCAAGAACCGTTCTTACCTACGCATCAAAAACCACAACGGGGTATAGTGATTGCTTTTTGATCTTTAGAAAGAACCATGTTCATTGAATCCGATTCAACTAAAGTTGGAGAAACTAACACCCACTAGCCACCTGTGTGCGAAGCACGTTGGTAGAACCAGTCTCGTGTAAGCATACGCGTAATGTCGATCTGAGCCGCTTCATCCAACAATACCACTGAATCAAGAATCAACTAGTGACGCCAAGCAATATGTATATACCCACACCCACAACTCCTTTGTGTTCTACTCATGCATATAACATCTACGCATGGACCTGGCTCGGATGCCATTGTTGAGGAACGTAGTAATTTCAAAATTTTCCTACGCACACGCAAGATCCATCTAGGTGATGCATAGCAACGAGAGGGGAGAGTGTTGTCCACGTACCCTCGTAGACCGTAAGCGGAAGCATTATGACAAAGCGGTTGATGTAGTCGTACGTCTTCATGATCCGACCAATCCTAGCACCGAAGGTACGGCACCTTCGCGATCTGCACACATTCAGCTCGGTGACGTCCCACGAACTCTAGATCCAGCTGAGGTCGAGGGAGAGTTTCGTCAGCACGATGGCGTGATGACATTGATGATGAAGTTACCGACGCAGGGCTTCGCCTAAGCTCTACAATGATATGACCGAGGTGGAAATCTATGGAGGTGGGCACCGCACACGGCTAAAACAAATAACTTGTGTGTTCTAGGGTGCCCCCCTCCCCACATATATAAAGGAGGGAGGGGGAGGATGGCCGGCCCTCCTTGGCGCGCCCCCAAGAGGGGAATCCTACTAGAACTCCAGGTCCTAGTAAGTTTCCACCAAAAAGGAGAGAGGGGGAGGAAGGAGAGGGAGAGGGGAAAGGAAAAGGCCCCCCCTCCTAGTACAATCCGGACTCAAGGGGGAGGGGCGTGTGGCCTGCCCTGGCCGCCCCTCTCTCTCTCTCTCTTCACTAAGGCCCATCGAGGCCCATTAGTTCCCCCGGGGTTTCCGACAACCCACCGGCACTCCGGTTTTATTCGAAACTTCTCCGGAACACTTTCGGTGTCCGAACATATCCGTCCAATATATCAATCTTTATGTCTCGACCATTTTGAGACTCCGAACTACCTTCGATACATCAAAACACATAAACTCATAATATCGATCATCATCAAACGTTAAGCGTGCGGACCCTATGGGTTCAAGAACTATGTAGACATGACCGAGACTCACTTCCGGTCAATAACCAATAGCGGAACCTGGATGGTCATATTGGTTCCTACATATTCTACGAAGATCTTTATAGGTCAAACTGCATAACAACATACGTTGTTTCCTTTGTCATCGGTATGTTACATGCCTGAGATTTGATCATCGGTATCTCAATACCTAGTTCAATCTCGTTACCGGCAAGTCTCTTTACTCATTCTGTAATGCATCATTCCGCAACTAACTCATTAGTCACATTGCTTGCAAGGCTTATAGTGATGTGCATTATCGAGAGGGCCCAGAGATACCTCTCTGATACACGGAGTGACAAATTCTAATCTTGATCTATGCCAACTCAACAAACAACATCGGAGACACCTGTAGAGCATCTTTATAGTCACCCAGTTACTCCCTCCGTTTCTTTTTACTCCACATATAAGATTTGGTCAAAGTCAAACTACACAAAGTTTGACCAAATTTATATAAAAAATATGAACATCTACAATACTAAAACTATATAGTATGAAAATACGTTTCATGGTGTATCTGATAATATTGATTTCATATTGTGAATGTTTATATTTTTTAATATAAAGTTAGTCAAACTCTACAAAGCTTGACTTTGACCAAATATTATATGCGGACTAAAAAGAAACGGAGGGAGTATGTTGTAACGTTTGATAGCACACTAAGTGTTCCTTCGGTATTCGGCAGTTGCATAATCTCATAGTCATAGGAACATGTATAAGTTATGGAGAAAGCAATAGCAATAAACTAAACGATCATAGTGCTATGCTAACGGATGGGTCAAGTCAATCACATCATTCTCTAATGATGTGATCCCGTTCATCAAATGACAACTCTTTGTCCATGGCTAGGAAACTTAACCATCTTTGATTAACGAGCTAGTCAAGAAGAGGCATACTAGTGCCACTCTATTTGTCTATGTATTCACACATGTACTAAGTTTCCGGTTAATACAATTCTAGCATGCATAATAGACATTTATCATGATATAAGGAAATATAAATAACAACTTTATTATTGCCTCTAGGGCATATTTCCTTCAAATACCTTATCGGTTAACAAGTAAATTCGGAGTTTAAATACCCGGTGGCTCTTGGCCGATGGCGACTTAATGCGCATCCATTGCAATCCAGGATTTTTGTAACCCGGCGGCTTATAGCCTTTGTGAAAATCAATAATTGATAACCCTTTTGAAACACCAACTTCAATCTTTGATGATGGGTTTAAACTTAATCATTTATGTAATTCATAGCTCTGCAAATCCTGTACAGAGTTTAAACAACATATGCCCTGGCGACTTAACGTCAAAAGGCAGGGCGGGTAACAACCCAAACATAATATAGTCTTATGCAATTATAGAAAAGACTAGACTTAAGGCCATTCAAGCCTATTCATACTGGCAACTTAAAGTTAAAAGCCAGGACGGGTTATCAAACCTTGCATATTCATATAACCAGGAAAACATGCATGTAGGATTGATTTATATTGCTGGCTTACATTGCCATACCCAGTGAAGGTAACAATCCAATGAGTTATAAGTGCATGATTCCAATGGCGCAACCCAAAATACACTAGCGACTTAACGTCCAAAACCAGGGCAGGTTATCAAATCTTGCATATTCATCCAACAATTCAAAAATATACCTGGAAGATTGGCTCAAATTGTTGGCTTATATCGCCACATCCAGTTAGGGTGTCAATCCCAAAGATTTATAAGCGCATAATTCCAATGGCGCAATCCAAATATATACTGGTGACTTAACGTCCAAAGCCAGGCCGGGTTATCAAAACTCCGGATAGATTCAAATACGAATCATAAGGATCAAGGCAACATTGCCTGAACCAATTTGTTAAACCATATATCAATATGGTATATAAATATATAAACCCAAACAAATTTCAAAAACAAATAACAAGAAATCAAGGCTTTCATAGGCAGCCAAACCTCAACATCAAGTGCTTTTCATGGGCTGCACAGCCACGAAGTTAATCCCTCATTAAAACATGTAAGCCGAGCCTCACATGACTGATGACCCACAAGTTTAGGGGATCTATTGTAGCCTTTTCGATGAGTAAGAGTGTCGAACCCAATGAGGAGCAAAAGGAAATGATAAGCAGTTTTCAGTAAGGTATTCTCTGCAAGCACTAAAATTATCAGTAACAGATAGTTTTGTGATAAGGTAATTTGTAACGAGTAGCAAGTAATAAAAGTAAATAAGGTGCAGCAAGATGGCTCAATCCTTTTTGTAGCAAAGGACAAGCCTGGACAAACTCTTATATGAAGGAAAGCGCTCCTGAGGACACATGGGAATTATCATCAAGCTAGTTTTCATCACGTGCATATGATTCACGTTCGGTACTTTGATAATTTGATATGTGGGTGGACCGGTGCTTGGGTACTGCCCTTACTTGGACAAGCATCACACTTATGATTAACCCCCATTGCAAGCATCCACAACTACAACAGAAGTATTAAGGTAAACCTAACCATAGCATGAAACATATGGATCCAAATCAGCCCCTTACGAAGCAACGCATAAACTAGGGTTTAAGCTTCTGTCACTCTAGCAACCCATCATCTACTTATTACTTCCCAATGCCTCCCTCTAGGCCCAAACAATGGTGAAGTGTCATGTAGTCGACGTTCACATGACACCACTAGAGGGATGACAACATACATCTCATCAAAATATCGAACGAATACCAAATTCACATGACTACTTATAGCAAGACTTCTCCCATGTCCTCAGGAACAAACGTAACTACTCACAAAGCATATTCATGTTCATAATCAAAGGGGTATTAATATGCATAATGGATCTGAACATACGATCTTCCACCGAATAAACCAACTAGCATCAACTACAAGGAGTAATCAACACTACTAGCAACCCACGGGTACCAATCTGAGGCTTGGATACAAAGATTTGATACAAGAGATGAACTAGGGTTTGAGATGAGATGGTGCTGGTGAAGATGTTGATGGAGATTGACCCCCTCCGATGAGAGGATCGTTAGTGATGATGATGATGATTTCCCCCTCCCGGAGGGAAGTTTCCCCGGCTGAACAGCTCTGCCGGAGCCCTAGATTGGTTCCGCCAAGGTTCCGCCTCGTGGCGGCGGAGTTTCTTCCCGAAAGCTTGCTTATGATTTTTTCTCGGACAGAAGACCTCATATAGCAGAAGATGGGCATCAGAGGGACACCAGGGGGCCCACGAGGCAGGGGGCGCGCCCAGGGTGTAGGGCGTGCCCCCACCCTCATGGCCAGGGTGTGGGCCCCCTCTGGTGCTTTCTCCGCTCCGTATTTTTTATTAATTCCAAAAATGACTTCCATGAAGTTTCAGGACTTTTGGAGCTATGTAGAATAGGTCTCTAATATTTGCTCCTTTTCCATCCCAGAATTCCAGCTGCCGGCATTCCCCCTCTTCATGTAAACCTTGTAAAATAAGAGAGAATAGGCATAAGTATTGTGACATAATGTGTAATAACAGCCCATAATGCAATAAATATCGATATAAAGCATGATGCAAAATGGACGTATCAACTCCCCCAAGCTTAGACCTCGCTTGTCCTCAAGCGAAAGCCGATATCGAAAAATATGTCCACATGTTTAGAGATAGAGGTGTTGATAAAATAAAATACGGACATGAGGGCATCATGATCATTCTTAGAACAGCAACATATATATATATATATTGTCATATCATCTCTTATGCTAAAGTAACAATTCAATAACAATATCAAGTATGAATCGTAAACTTCATTGAGAACCAACAAACTCTAATCTCAGTCATTGAGGCAATTGCAATTTATCATAACATAGGAAAGAGTCAATATAAGAGCTTTTCAGCAAGTCCACATACTCAACCATCTTTTAGTCTTTCATAATTGCTAACACTCACACGGTATTTATGGTTATGAAGTATTAATCGGACACAGAGAAAGACAGGGGCTTATAGTTTTGCCTCCCAACGTTTTACCTCAAGGGTAATGTCAACAATAATAGTTCATGAAAACCCACATCCAATTAGCCATATTTATCAGGATCTTTCCAACACATTGTGCTTGCCAAAGGATAAAATGTAAAAAGGAAAGGTGAATATCACCATGACTCTTATATAAGGTAGAAGATAGAAGTAAAAGATAGGCCCTCCACAGAGGGAAGCAGAGGTTGTCATGCGCTTTTATGGTTGAATGCACAAAATCTTAATGCAAAAGAACGTCACTTTATATTGCCACTTGTGATATGGACCTTTATTATGCAGTCCGTCGCTTTTATTTCTTCCACATCACAAGATCGTATAAAGCTTATTTTATCCACATTAATAGATCATACATATTTAGAGAGCAATTTTTATTGCGTGCACCGATGACAACTTACTTAAAGGATCTTACTCAATCCATAGGTAGGTATGGTGGACTCTCATGGCAAAGACGGGTTTAGGGATATTTGGAAGCACAAGTAGTATCTCTACTTGGTGCAAAGAAATTGGCTAGCAAGAGAGGGAAAGTCAAGCTCAACATGTTGGATGATCCATGACAATATAATTTATCTCAGATGTAAGAAAACGTAACCCATTACGTTGTCTTCCTTGTCCAACGTCAACTCTTTAGCATATCATACTTTAATGAGTGCTCACAATTATAAAAGATGTCCAAGATAGTATATTTATATGTGAAAACCTCTCTTTCTTTATTACTTCCTATTAATTGCAACGATGACCAAAACTATGTTTGCCAACTTTCAACAACTTTTATTCATCATACTTTTATATGTGAAGTCATTACTCACCATAAGATCCATATGATCTCTTTATTTCTTTTTATTTCTTCTCTTTTATTTTATTCCCTCAAGATCATAGCAAAATAATAAAGCCCTTGACTCAACACTAATCTTTATTATATATAGCTCACATACTCGATTACATAGAAGGATCATAAAGCAAAAGTCACAACTAGATCATACTAAAAATTTATTCTACTAGATCAAGATATTATCAAAAGGATCGAACTAAGAAAAACGGTAAAGATAAAAGGTGTGATGGTGATACGATACTGGGGCACTCCCCCAAGCTTGGCAGTTGCCAAGGGGAGTGCCCATACCCGATGCTCAGCTCTTCTTCGTTGATGAAGAAGATGATGGTTTTGTTGATGGCGTAGGCTTCTTCCTTAATTTTTGCTTGAGGACAGAATTTTGATCCCTCGGGTCATCGATCTCCTGCTCCAAGCTTAGTATCTTTTTGCATAATTCCCGCTTGTTTTCCTGCAAGAGGCGAAAAGGGATAAACTCGATCTTAAGTTTCTTTGCTCTATCTGGGAGGCTTGACTTTTTGAACTCCACATGCATGTCCCCGGGTTGAGGTAATGGGACTTCATCTTCATCTGAGCTCGTCTCCTCTTTTCCCTTAGGTTCATAGTCCTCTTCTTCTTCCGTAGTCCAACCACAATGCTCCACTTCCCCATAGACCTTAGGATCTGCAAGGTAATCAGCCACATAGCTTTCTCCTTCCGAATCCTGGGACGACATGTTGCTCAAATCTGCAGCGGGACAGCTCAAAACAAAGACAGGAGATATTTGCATGATACAGTGGTCAAAACCTTCGGGATCGGGAGATTATATAATGAATTTTTACCCTGACCAAAGAAGTATCGTGCAAGAAAACGGAGTTCGAGAGCACACGAGTACGCCACGAGGCAGGGCAGCGCCCAGGGGGTAGGGGCGCCTCACCCTCGTGGAAGCCTCGTGTCCTTTCCGGACTGCTTCTTATTTTTCTATTTTTTCAATATTCCAAACGGAGAAAAATTGTCATTAGAACGGTTTTGGAGTCGTTAACTTACCGTACCACGTACCTATTCCTTTTTGAAGTCTGAAACATCCTGGAAAGTATCTCTTAATGTATTCCTCCTGGGTTACTATTTTCAATAACATTGGTTTCAACATTTATGGGATTACCTGAGATATAATGTTTGATTCTTGACCGTTCACCACCTTCATATTTGTGCCTTCGAAGTTGTTGATTTTGATGGCACCGGAACGATAGACCTCCTCGATAATGTAAGGACCTTCCCATTTAGAGAGAAGTTTGCCTGCAAAAATGTTAAACGAGAGTTGAATAGAAACACATAATCACCTACGTTAAACTCACGCTTTTGTATCCTTTTGTCATGCCATCTTTTTAACTTTTTCTTTAAACAGTTTGGCATTCTCATAAGCCTGGGTTCTCCATTCATCAAGTGAGCTAATGTCAAAAAGCCTCTTCTCACCGGCAAGTTTGAAGTCATAGTTGAGTTCTTTAATATCCCAATATGCCTTATGTTCTAATTCAAGAGGTCGGTGACATGCTTTTCCATAAACCATTTTATACGGAGACATACCCATAGGATTTTTATATGCAGTTCTATAAGCCCATAATACATCATCAAGTTTCTTGGACCAATTCTTTCTAGATCTATTAACAGTCTTTTGCAAAATTAATTTGAGCTCTCTGTTACTCAATTCTACTTGACCACTAGACTGAGAGGCAATTCTATGATTAACATCATACTTAGCAAGCATTTTACGAAAAGCACCATGAATGAAATGTGAACCACCATCAGTCATTAAATATCTAGGGACTCCAAACCTCGGAAAAAATAACTTCTTTAAGCATCTTAATAGAGGTGTTATGATTAGCACTACTAGTTGGAATAGCTTCTACCCACTTAGTAACGTAATCAACAGCAACTAAAATATGTGTATACCCATTAGAGGAAGGAAAAGGTCCCATATAATCAAAGCCCCAAACATCAAATGGTTCAATAACAAGTGAATAATTCATAGGCATTTCTTGACGTCTACTAATATTACCAATTCTTTTGACATTCATCACAAGATAAGACAAACTTACGGGCATCCTTGAAGAGAGTGGGCCAATAAAAACCGGATTGCAATACCTTGTGTGCAGTTCTATCTCCAGCGTGGTGTCCTCCATAAACCTCAGAGTGACACTTGCGTAAGATCTGTTCATGTTCATGCTCAGGTACACAACATCTAATAACACCATCTACTCCTTTATAAAGGTGTGGGTCATCCCAAAAGTAATGTCTTAAATCATAGAAGAACTTTTTCTTTTGCTGGTATGTGAAACTAGGTGGTATAAATTTAGCAACAATGTAATTAGCATAATCAGCATACCATGGAGCAGTGCGAGAAGCATTTATGACAGCTAATTGTTCATCAGGGAAGCTATCATCAATAGGTAGTGGGTCATCAAGAACATTCTCTAACCTAGACAAGTTATCTGCAACGGGGTTCTCAGCTCCCTTTCTATCAATAATATGCAAATCAAATTCTTGTAGCAAGAGAACCCATCTAATAAGTCTAGGTTTAGCATCTTTCTTTTCCATAAGATATTTAATAGCAGCATGATCAGTGCGAATAGTTACTTTAGAATCAACAATATAAGGTCTGAACTTATCACAAGCAAATACAACGCCAAAAATTCCTTTTCAGTAGTAGCATAATTTCTCTGGGCATTGTCTAGAGTTTTACTAGCATATTGGATAATATTTAATTTTTTATCAACTCTTTGTCCTAGAACAGCACCTACAGCATATTCACTAGCATCACACATGATTTCAAAGGTTAATTCCAATCAGGTGGCTGAACAGTAGGTGCAGAAATCAAGGCTTTATTAAGTATTTCAAATGCTTCTACACAATCATCATCAAACACAAAAGGAATATCTTTTTGTAATAGGTTAGTCAGAGGCCGGGAAATTTTTGAGAAGTCCTTAATGAACCTCCTATAAAACCGGCATGACCAAGGAAACTTCTTATACCTTTGATGTCCTTGGGACACGACATCTTTTCAATAGCATCAACTTTAGCTTTGTCAACTTCAATACCTCTTTCAGAAATTTTATGCCCCAAGTCGATACCTTCATTAACCATAAAGTGGCACTTCTCCCAATTCAAGACAAGGTTAGTTTCTTCACATCTCTGCAAAACTCGATCAAGGTTGCTCAAGCAATCATCAAAAGAGGATCCATAAACAGAGAAATCATCCATGAAAACTTCACAAATCTTTTCACAAAAGTCAGAGAATATAGCAGTCGTACATCTTTGAAAAGTAGCAGGTGCATTACATAAACCAAAAGGCATACATCTATAAGCAAAGGTACCGAAAGGGCAAGTAAAAGTGGTCTTTTCTTGGTCCTCAGCTGACACAGGTATTTGAGAGAAACCGGAGTAACCATCTAGAAAGCAAAAATGTGTATGTTTGGATAATCTTTCTAGCATTTGATCAATAAAAGCAAAGGGTAATGATCTTTTTTAGTAGCTTTATTTAGTTTGCGGAAATCAATTACCATCCTATAACCTGTAATAATTCTTTGTGGAATCAATTCATCTTTATCATTAGGAACGACAGTAATACCTCCCTTCTTGGGGACACAATGGACAGGACTTACCCACTGACTATCAGCAATGGGATAAATTATACCTGCCTCAAGGAGCTTTAATATTTCCTTTCTTACCACTTCTTTCATCTTAGGATTTAGCCGTCGTTGGTGATCAATAACTGGTTTGGCGTATTCTCCAAATTTATTTTGTGTTGACATAGAGTGGGACTAATGCCCTTAAGATCATCAAGAGTATATCCAATAGCAGCACGGTGCTTCTTCAGAGTTTTCAATAATTTCTCTTCTTCATGCTCTGAAAGGTTAGCACTAATAATAACAGGATATATCTTCTTTTCATCAAGATAACCATATTTAAGAGTATCAGACAATGGTTTAAGCTCAAACACGGGATCACCCTTAGGTGGGGGAGGATCCCCTAGGATTTCGACAAGCAAGTTGTGTTTCCAAATAGGTCCCTGTTTAAAGAACACTTCATCTATTTCCCTTCTTTCATTCATAAACATATCATTTTCATGGTCTAGCAAATATTGTTCTAAAGGATCATTAGGAGGCACATCAATAGAAGCAAGACCAATAATTTCATCTTTACTAGGAAATTTCTCATCACGGGGTTTGCTACCTCTTGAGCACTTGCGTTGGTTTTCCCTTGAAGAGGAAAGGGTGATGCAGCAGAGTAGTGTAAGTATTTCCCTCAGTTCTTGAGAACCAAGGTATCAATCCAGTAGGAGGCTACGTGCGAGTCCCTCGCACCTACACAAAACAAATAAATCCTCGCAACCAACGCGATAAGGGGTTGTCAATCCCTACACGGTCACTTACGAGAGTGAGATCTGATAGATATGATAAGATAATATTTTCGATATTTTTATGATAAAGATGCAAAGTAAAATAAAAGCAATGAAAATAACTAACTATTGGAAGATTAATATGATAGAAGATAGACCCGGGGGCCATAGTTTTCACTAGTGGCTTCTCTCAAGGGCATAGGTATTTTACGATGGGTGAACAAATTACTGTTGAGCAATTGACAGAATTGAGCATAGTTATGAGAATATCTAGGTATGATCATGTATATAGGCATCACGTCCAAGACAAGTAGACTGATTCTTGCCTGCATCTACTACTATTACTCCACACATCGACCGCTATCCAGCATGCATCTAAAGTATTAAGTTCATAAGAATAGAGTAACGCCTTAAGCAAGATGACATGATGTAGAGGGATAAATTCATGAAATATGATAAAAACCCCATCTTGTTATCCTCAATGGCAACAATACAATACGTGCCTTGCTGCCCCTACTGTCACTGGGAAAGGACACCGCAAGATTGAACCCAAAGCTAAGCACTTCTCCCATTGCAAGAAAGATCAATCTAGTAGGCCAAACCAAACTGATAATTTGAAGAGACTTGCAAAGATAACCAATTATACATAAAAGAATTCAGAGAACATTCAAATATTGTTCATAGATAAACTTGATCATAAACCCACAATTCATCGGTCTCAACAAACACACTGCAAAAGAAGATTACATCGAATAGATCTCCACAAAAGAGGGGGAGAACTTTGTATTGAGATCCAAAAAGAGAGAATAAGCCATCTAGCTAATAACTATGGACCCGTAGGTCTGAGGTAAACTACTCACACTTCATCGGAGAGGCTAAGGTGTTGATGTAGAAGCCCTCCGTGATCGATGCCCCCTCCGGCGGAGCTCCGGAACAGGCCCCAAGATGGGATCTCGTGGATATAGAAAATTACAGCGGTGGAATTAGGGTTTTGGCACCGTATCTGATCGTTTGGGGGTACGTAGGTATATATAGGAGGATGAAGTACGTCGGTGGAGCAACAGGGGGCCCACAAGGGTGGAGGGCACGCCTGGGGGGTAGGCGCGCCCCCTACCTCGTGGCCTCCCTGTTGGTTGCTTGACGTAGGGTCCAAGTCTCCTGGATCATGTTCGGTGAGAAAATCACGTTCCCGAAGGTTTCATTCTGTTTGGACTCCGTTTGATATTCCTTTTCTTCGAAACCCTAAAATAGGCAAAAAAAATAGCAATTCTGGGTTGGGCCGCCAGTTAGTAGGTTAGTCCCAAAAATAATATAAAAGTGGATAATAAAGCCCAATATAGTCCAAAATAGTAGATAATATAGCATGGAGCAATCAAAAATTATAGATACGTTGGAGACGTATCAAGCATCCCAAAGCTTAATTCCTGCTTGTCCTCGAGTAGGTAAATGATAAAAACAAAATTTTTGATGTGGAATGCTACTTGGCATAATTTCAATGTAATTCTTCTTAATTGTGGCATGAATATTCAGATCCAAAAGATTCAAGACAAAAGTTCAATATTGACATAGAAATAATAATACTTCAAGCATACTAACTAAGCAATTATGTCTTCTCAAAATAACATGGCCAAAGAAATTTATCCCTACAAAATCATATAGTCTGGCTATGCTCTATCTTCACCACACGAAGTATTTAAATCATGCACAACCCCGATGACAAGCCAAGCAATTGTTTCATACTTTTGACATTCTCAAAACTTTTTCAATCTTCACGCAATACATGAGCATGAGCCATGGTCATAGTACTATAGGTGGAATAGAATGGTGGTTGTGGAGGAGACAAAAAGGAGAAGATAGTCTCACATCAACTAGGCGTAGCAACGGGCTATGGAGATGCCCATCAATAGATATCAATGTGAGTGAGTAGGGATTGCCATGCAACGGATGCACTAGAGCTATAAGTATATGAAAGCTCAAAAAGAAACTAAGTGGGTGTGCATCCAACTCGCTTGCTCATGAAGACCTAGGGCATTTTGAGGAAGCCCGTCATTGGAATATACAAGCCAAGTTCTATAATGAAATATTCCCACTAGTATTATGAAAGTGACAACATAGGAGACTCTCTATCATGAAGATCATGGTGCTACTTTGAAGCACAAGTGTGGTAAAAGGATAGTAGCATTGTCCCTTCTGTCTTTTTCTCTCATATTTTTTTATTTGGGCCTTTTCTCTCTTTTTTATTTATTTTATGGCCTCTCTTTTTTCGTCCGGAGTCTCATCCCGACTTGTGGGGGAATCATAGTCTCCATCATCCTTTCCTCACTTGGGACAATGCTCTAATAATGATGATCATCACACTTTTATTTTCTTACAACTCAAGAATTACAACTCGATACTTAGAACAAAATATGACTCTATGTGAATGCCTCCGACGGTGTACCGAGATATGCAATGACTCATGAGTGACATGTATGAAAGAATTATGAACGGTGGCTTTGCCACAAATACAATGTCAACTACATGATCATGCAAAGCAATATGACAATGATGGAGCGTGTCATAATAAACGGAACGGTGGAAAGTTGCATGGCAATATATCTCGGAATGGCTATGGAAATGCCATGATAGGTAGGTATGGTGGCTGTTTTGAGGAAGGTATATGGTGGGTGTATGATACCGGCGAAAGGTGCGCGGTATTAGAGAGGCTAGCAATGATGGAAGGGTGAGAGTGCGTATGATCCATGGACTCAACATTAGTCATAAAGAACTCACATACTTATTGCAAAAATCTATAAGTTATCGAAGCAAAGTATTACGTGCATGCTCCTAGGGGGATAGATTGGTAGGAAAAGACCATCGCTCGTCCCCGACCGCCACTCATAAGGAAGACAATCAATAAATAAATCATGCTCCGACTTCATCACATAACGGTTCACCATACGTGCATGCTATGGGAATCACAAACTTTAACACAAGTATTTCTCAAATTCACAACTACTCGACTAGCATGACTCTAATATCACCATCTCCATATCTCAAAACAATTATCAAGCATCAAACTTCTCATAGTATTCAACACACTCATAAGAGAATTTTATGATTAATCTTGTATACCTAGCATATAAGGTGTTGATGTAGAAGCCCTCCGTGATCGATGCCCCCTCCGACGGAGCTCCGGAACAGGCCCCAAGATGGGATCTCGTGGATACATAAAGTTACGTGGTGGAATTAGGGTTTTGGCTCCGTATCTGATCGTTTGGGGATACGTAGGTATATATAGGAGGAAGAAGTATGTCGGTGGAGCAACAGGGGGGCCACGAGGGTGGAGGGCGCGCCTGGGGGGGTAGGCACGCCCCTTACCTCGTGGCCTCCCTGTTGGTTGCTTGACATAGGGTCCAAGTCTTCTGGATCATGTTCGGTGAGAAAATAACGTTCCCGAAGGTTTCATTCCGTTTGGACTCCGTTTGGTATTCCTTTTCTTCGAAACCCTAAAATAGGAAAAAAAACAGCAATTCTGGACTGGACCTTCGGTTAGTAGGTTAGTTCCAAAAATAATATAAAAGTAGATAATAAAGCCCAATAATGTCCAAAACAGTAGATAATATAGCATGGAGCAATCAAAAAATTATAGATACGTTGGAGACGTATCAAGGTTGTCTACTAAATTTAGCAAAATTAAACTCATGAGACATATCCCCTAAACCAACGGAAACAATATCCTTATTGCAGTCTATCTTAGCATTAACAGTATTCAAGAAGGGTCTACCAAATATAATGGGACAAAAGTCATCTTGTGGGGCACCAAGAACAAGAAAATCAGCAGGATATTTAACTTTCTCACACAAGACTTCAACATCTCTAACAATCCCAATTGGAGAAATAGTACCTCTATTGGCAAGCTTAATTGTAATATCTATCTCTCCTATCTCAGCAGGTGCAATATCATGCATAATTTCTTTGTATAAGGAATGAGGTATTGCACTTGCACTAGCACCCATATCACATAAGCCATGATAGCAATGATCTCCTATTTTAACAGAAATAACAGGCATGCCTCCAACATGTCTATGTTTATTTTTAGCATCAGGTCTAGCAATTCTAGCAGCTTCATTGCAGAAGTAAATAACATGCCCATCAATATTATCGGCCAAGAGATCTTTAACCATAGCACTTTTAGGTTCAACTTTAACTTGCTCAGGGGGTTTGTGTGTCCTAATATTACTTTTGTTTACTACAGTTGAAGCTTTAGCATGATCCTTTATTCTAACAAGGAAAGGTGGCTTCTCAATGTAAGCAGCAGGAACAACAGGATCATCATAAGTGATAGTCTTTTCTTCAACTATAATAGGTGCAACTACTTTTACTTCAATGGGAGTATTATATTTAAACCACTTCTCCTTAGGGAGATCAACATGAGTAGCAAAGGATTCACAAAAAGAAGCTACTATCTCAGAGTCAAGTCCATATTTAGTGCTAAATTCGCGGAAAACATTGATATCCATAAAAGATTTAAAACAATCAAACTTAGGTGTTATACCTGACTCCTTATCTTCGTCGAGGTCCCAATCTTCAGAGTTGCGTTTAATTCTTTCCGATAAATCCCATTTGAATTCAATAGTCTTCATCATAAAAGATCCAGTACAAGAAGTATCAAGCATGGAGCGATTATTGAGAGAAAGCCGAGCATAAAATTTTTGAATAATCATTTCTCTTGAGAGCTCATGATTGGGGCATGAATATAACATTGACTTCAGCCTCCCCCAAGCTTGAGCGATGCTTTCTCCTTCGTGAGGCCAAAAATTATATATATAATTACGATCACGATGAACAAGATGCATAGGATCAAACTTCTGATGAAATTCCAATTTCAATCGCTTGTAGTCCCATGATCCCATATCATCACATAGCCTATACCATGCCAATACCTCTACCTTCAAAGATAAAGGGAAGACCTTCTTCTTGATAACATCATCGGGCATACCTGCAAGCTTAAATAATCCACAAACTTCATCCACATAGATTAAGTGTAAATTGGGATGCAATGTTCCATCTCCTGCAAAAGGATTAGCTAGCAGTTTCTCTATCATACCCGGAGGAATTTTAAAGTAAACATTTTCAGTAGGTTGATGAGCAACTCTTTCCTCTACTGGTCGGGGTGAAGATACCTTGAACAAGCCCCTCAAAGGATTATGTTCCATAGTAACAAGTGACAGTAAATTTTAGCACACTATATAAATTTTTCCTTACCAAATTCCACTTACCAAAGGCGCTTCACTCCCCGGCAACGGCGCCAGAAAAGAGTCTTGATGACCCACAAGTCTAGGGGATCTATCGTAGCCTTTTCTATAAGTAAGAGTGTCGAACCCAACGAGGAGCAGAAGGAAATGATAAGCAGTTTTCAGTAAGGTATTCTCTGCAAGCACTGAAACTATCGGTAACAGATAGTTTTGTGATAAGGTAATTTGTAACGAGTAGCAAGTAATAAAAGTAAATAAGGTGCAGCAAGATGGCCCAATCCTTTTTTTAGCAAAGGACAAGCCTAGACAAACTCTTATATGAAGGAAAGCGCTCCCGAGGACACATGGGAATTATCGTCAAGCTAGTTTTCATCATGTTCATATGATTCGCGTTCCGTACTTTGATAATTTGATATGTGGGTGGACCGGTGCTTGGGTACTGCCCTTACTTGGACAAGCATCACACTTATGATTAACCCCCATTGCAAGCATCCGCAACTACAACAGAAGTATTAAGGTAAACCTAACCATAGCATGAAACATATGGATCCAAATTAGCCCCTTACGAAGCAACGCATAAACTAGGGTTTAAGCTTCTGTCACTCTAGCAACCCATCATCTACTTATTACTTCCCAATGCCTCCCTCTAGGCCCAAACAATGGTGAAGTGTCATGTAGTCGACGTTCACATGACACCACTATAGGGATGACAACATACATCTCATCAAAATATCAAACAAATACCAAATTCACATGACTACTTATAGCAAGACTTCTCCCATGTCCTCAGGAACAAACGTAACTACTCACAAAGCATATTCATGTTCATAATCAGAGGGGTATTAATATGCATAATGGATCTGAACATATGATCTTCCACCGAATAAACCAACTAGCATCAACTACAAGGAGTAATCAACACTACTAGCAACCCACAGGTACCAATCTGAGGCTTGGATACAAAGATTGGATACAAGAGATGAACTAGGGTTTGAGATGAAATGGTGCTGGTGAAGATGTTGATGGAGATTGACCCCCTCCCGATGAGAGGATCGTTGGTGATGACGATGATGATGATTTCCCCCTCCGGAGGGAAGTTTCCCCTGCAGAACATCTCTGCCGGAGCCCTAGATTGGTTTCGCGAAGGTTCCGCCTCGTGGCGGCGGAGTTTCTTCCCGAAAGCTTGCTTATGATTTTTTTCTCGGACGAAAGACCTCATATAGCAGAAGATGGGCATTAGAGGGCCACCAAGGGGCCCATGAGGCAGGGGGCGCGCCCAGGGGGTAGGGCGCGCCCCCCACCCTCGTGGCCAGGGTGTGGGCCCCCTCTGGTGCTTTCTCCGCTCGATATTTTTTATTAATTCCAAAAATGACTTCCATGAAGTTTCAGGACTTTTGGAGCTGTGCAGAATAGGTCTCTAATATTTGCTCCTTTTCCAGCCCAGAATTCCAGCTGCCGGCATTCCCCCTCTTCATGTAAACCTTGTAAAATAAGAGAGAATAGGCATAAGTATTGTGACATAATGTGTAATAATAGTCCATAATGCAATAAATATCGATATAAAAGCATGATGCAAAATGGACGTATCAATGACCAACCATCGTTTTAACTTTGACAAGTTCAGGGTCTTTATGAGATTGACTGTCAAGAGTACGGCGAGTTATTCCGGGATTACCTGGTCGGAGTGGCAAGCATACAAAGGCAGGATAACCCAGATTTTTGGTGAATACACCTGGTGTCCAAGCCAATTATAAGGGTACAAAAAGCTCTGTTAATTAAACAGGAAGCCCCCAAATAATAATTCAATCCAGGCGCACAAGCCAGATCCGTAGGGTAGTCATAACTATGCTCAATGAGTAGGAAGCTCCCAAGTGACATATATCGAGCCATCAAGGCAGGATACCTATGTTTGAACTGCGCACCATAGCAAGTTCTCTTTGGTAACCTTTTAACTTGGGCAGAAAATCCTCAAGTCAGTTTCAACAAGGCGTATAAGCCGGAACAAAGGGTAATCATAGGTATGCTCAGTGAGCAGGAAGCCCCCATGTTATTTGTAACAAGGTGTGCAAGCCGGATCAAGAGGGTAGTCATAGCTATGCTCAGTGAGCAGGAAGCTCCCATGTTATTGGTAACAAGGCGTGCAAGTCGGATCAAGAGGGTAGTCATAGGTACGCTCAATAAGCAGGAAGCCCCCAAGTGATCACTAATATGATAAGCCAATAAGACAGGATACCCATGTTTGAACCGTGCATCATGACCGCAAGTTCTCTTTGGCAACCTTTAATTTTTCCTGAGAACTCGAACTTGCGAGAGATGGATTCTTTTGAACCGGAAATTTAAACCAGATATTGAGAGCTTCAAAGCTTTGTGGGAAACAGATTTCCCTTGAGCCAGATTTTAAACCGGAGTTCTTCATTTTGAGCCAGAAATTTTCTGACGGCCTTTAAATTTTCATCAATATAGCAGTAGTCTCTAGGGTCGGGTTATTTTTTCCTCCAATGACCCGGATTTCTTGAATTCACTGACACCGGCCAATTCTGTCGAGTCATATCATTGTAGCCCCTGAGTCTCAAGACGACTCGAAGAGTTGGCTTGAGATTCTTCATACTTGGCCGTGATATAAACCGGTTTGAGTCATTCAACAGCTTAGTGATATAATAGTCCCTTTTGCAGTAGACAACTTGTCCTGCATTGAAGAACTTTCAAGCCAGAGTAATTGATCTTTTAAAGAAAGCAACATGTAATATAAAAATATATTGGATGGATTTCACCTGATATGTCAGGCCAAAAATTATCCACTGCGGAGTTGAGGATCACCACGGTGAAGCTGAAATCAATCACGACCGAGTCGGCCACGGGAGCAGACACATGAGTCGGCCGCGGCATTATAAGCCAGTGCGGACGGGCGAGGCAATCACAGGCGCGATAAGCCGCGTTGACGGGCGAATCAACCACGTCATATGGATGTAAATTGGGCCGTAAAAACGGCGGTTTGCACATATATTCGTCGAGCATCATGGCACAGTCAGATGCTAGCGCATGATAATGGTGGCGCGAGCTATATCCATGACACGGCCATCGCTCTTGCAGTGAACAATTGTCCTGCATAAAAAATATCGCAAACCAGAGTAATTGTTCTTTAAAGAATAAAAATGTATCAAATAAAAATTGACTGGACAAATTTCACCTGATTCGTTCGGACGACAGATGATTCGTTCTGTGAACAATTTTCAGTATTTGCAATGGCGATTTAGCCCCCCTCTCTCTTGCCTTTGCACAAGGGAATGAATCTTAGCACTGTAGTTATTACGGACAAAATAATTTCTTTCTCAGAAGGCAAAATTGCGGTCGTGGCCCAGGCATGGAGGCTCTCGGTGACGTAAGGCGGCTTAACCGTGAAAGCAACACGGCGGGTCAGCTGCTCGGAGTGGCACGACAGCGGGCCTGAGTTGACCGAGCGGCTGGTTGGCTCAAGCGTATGTGATGGGAACCCAGACGAACTTCAAATCGCTGGCATCTGGCGTTGATGATGATAGCAGCAGACATACACTAAAGCATCTGTACTTTTACTCCAATTCAATGGCTCTCTGGTGGGTAGTCCTGGCCATGCGTCGGGCCGACTGAGCTTGGACTGGGCCTTAAAAAGCTCATGGCAGAAAACTGAGGCCCAGGCCCTCCCAGGCCCTACCAACGGGCCTATTTTTCAAGCCCAAGCCCGGCCCATTTGGTAAAAAAGCCCTAAAAAGCCCTTAGGGCTTAGGGCCATGGGTCGGGCCTCTTCCTTCAAATGCCAAAAATGTCAAGCCCAAGCCCATCCAGGCCCTGCTGGTGGGCTTAAAACTCAGGCCCAAGCCCGGCCCATGGGCAAGCCCATCGAGTCTAGGCCCTGAATTTTAGGGTTGGGCCTAGGTGGGCCGACAGGGCCGGGCCGGAGATGGCCAGGTCTACTGGTGGGTAACATCAAGTTTTAGATCTCACGTAGGTTGCATCTAATACTTTGTACCTAGTAGCCAAACAAATCTCTGAAACTTGTGCACCGGGAGTCTTTTCCTGTGGTATTAGCAAATGTGCACCGCTCACCGCGTATACGACATCCATCTTTCTTTTTTCCTATGAACAGGGTACTTGCTTGTCTCCTTTGACGTCCATAGCGTGTCCCTCTGTAGTCAATTCTCCACAAACTATAATATCATCTCTATCTCTCAGAAAAGGCAGAGGCATGACGCGGCGCAGTGGTGCAGCCAGCGAAGGCGGCTTACTGCGGCGGCTGCTGCAGACCCGCGGTAGTGGAGCGAGGTCCGCGGAGGCGGTTTGCGGCAGAAGCAGTCCGACCTGGTGCACGCGGACCAGGGTGCAGTCATGGCCACAACGTTGGCAGAGGGCGGCGGCTTGGCGGAGGCAAGTGGAAGCGGCGGCTCGGGGCCAGTAGTTCCAAGGCGGACGAAGGCCGCGGCTCACGGGCGGCGGCTCTCGTCACGGCAGAGGCAGGCGTTCCATGAAGGCGACCGGCGGCTCACGCGAGGGCCGCAGCTCAGACAACAGCGGCCTCGGCAATCCCGTTTGTTGAACATATGATTTGTACATGTATATTGTATAATCCGGCCTACCTTCTAGTCATTGTATAGTTAAGATTGTGGCCTACCTTGTACTCCATATATATGTGCGCTATGAACCGATTAATACATCGAGTTGCATTGCCAAAATATTCAACATGGTATTATACGTACGATCCTAACCTTAACTCCTGCCGTCGCCGCGATTCTATAGCCGCTGCCGCCGCCGCCTCGCGCTTCCGCCCGCCACCCGCGCCGCGCCGCCATCCCTCCCGCCGCGCCACTTCACCACGCGTCGCCGCCCTTCCCTCTCGGCCATGGCCTCCCCCGGTTCCACCGGTACCGCCCGCAGCCGCCGCACCAACCCCTTCGACGGTCCCGATCCCGTCGTCATCCGTGATCTCAATATTTTCGTTCGAGTTCCCGTCGTCCTCGATTAACTCACCTCCACTTACTATGCCTGGAAGACGTACTTCTCCCTTGTGTTCCGTGAGTACAATCTCCGGGATCACATCGATGGCTTCGTGGACTCCCGCTTCATGGAGGACGATGAGGAGTGGACGTCCATCGGCGCCACTCTTATCCGCTGGTTCTACACCACCATCTCGAAGGACCTCTTCCACACGGTGGTCTCCGCCGATGATGACGCTCACGCCGTTTAGACTAAGCTCAACGACCTCTTCACCGACAACACGCTCCAACGCAAGGTTTTTTTGCACGGTGAGTTTTTTGGGTGCCAGCAACTTGACTCGTCGGTCAACGACTATTGCATGCACCTTAAGAAGTTTATCGATGAGCTCCGTGACCTCGGCGAGAAAGTCTCCGACGAGCTCCTCCTCAGCACTCTCATCGCCGGCCTGAACGAAGACTTCGGCCTCCAACATCCCTCTTATCACCAACCCGACCTTCCCCAAGATCGTCGCGTAACTGGAGCTGAAGGAGAAGAGGATGCGGATGTCGAGCGCCCGGGCCACCCATACGGCTCTCACCGCCGGAACCCGCGGCGGTGCGCCGCCCATCGCTCCGGCTCCCCCGCCGCGGCCCGCCCAGGGGCCCCTCCACGTGAAGCCGCTGTCCGGGTTCCCATATCCCGCGCTGCCACAGGCCCCTCCGCCACCCCCCGCCGAGCAGCAGCAGCGCCGGGGCGGGCGTCGCGGCCGAGGTGGCCGCAAGCAGCAGCAGCAGCCGCCAGCTGCCCATGGCGGGGCGCCGCGCCAGCCGCAGCACCCGCTCCCGCCGGCGCCCTGGCAGGCCGGCCAGAACCCCTGGACGGGGGTTGTTCACGCATACTCCATGCCCATACCACGTGCCCCCGTCCCCGGTGTTTTTGGCACCCGCCCGGCCCCTCATCAGGCTTTGTACGCGGCCCCTCGGGCGTATCCGCCGGCGCCGCTCTACGGCCCCTCGGAGGCCTATGGGCTGCCTCCGGCCGGTGGGCTCATGGCGCCGCCGCCACGGCCTCTGCCGTCAGCCCCGGCCCTCCCGCCGGCACCATGGGACTCTGTGCTGCTAGCGGCCCTCCACACCGCCCCCACGCCACATCAGTACACCGGCGATGGCGACTGGTACATGGACACCGGAGCCACGGCTCACATGGCCGCCAACCCTGGTAACCTTCTTACCACTCACTCTGTTCACACTGCTGCTCGCATTACCGTGGGCGACGGTTCTTCCATGCCCATCACTCATGTCGGCCATGCTGCTTTTCCTTCTAACTCCGTTCCATCTAACGTACTCGTTTCACCTGACATCATTAAAAATCTTGTTTCTGTTCGTTCTCTTACACGTGAAAATTCTGTCACCGTTGAATTTGACATGTTTGGCTTTTCTGTTAAGGATGCCCGTACCCGGATGGTACTCCACCAATGTGACAGCCCCGACGATCTCTATCCGGTCCACTCCTTCACATCCTCCATCGCTGCACCCATGGTGCTTTCCGCTGGAGTGGACCTTTGGCATGCTTGTCTTGGTCATCCTAACCCTGCCACCCTTCGTCATATTCTTCGCAGTTTTTCATTCACGTGTAATAAGATCGACAATCACACTTGTCATGCTTGTCGTCTCGGCAAACATACTCGTTTACCCTTTAGCACTTCCTCGCATGTTGCTTCATATCCATTTGAATTAATTCATAGTGATGTTTGGACCTCTCCTGTTGCAAGTAACACGGGCTATCTCTATTATCTTGTTATCCTTGATGATTTTTCGCACTATGTGTGGACCTTCCCATTGCGGCGAAAGTCGGATTCTGTTGCCACTCTCACCGCATTCTACTCCTATGTCTCCACGCAGTTTGGTCGCCCCATTCATGCGTTGCAAATAGACAACGGGAAGGAGTTCGATAATCTTGCAATCCGCAACCTTCTCGCCACACACGGCATGATTTTTCGTCTCACTTGCCCGTACACTTCGCAACAAAATGGCCGCGCTGAGCACGTGCTTCGCACTCTTAATGACTGCGTTCGCACCCTCCTCTTTCACGCCAACGTGCCACCATGTTTCTGGCCTGACGCGCTCGCCACCACATCACTACTCCTCAACATCCGTCCCTGTCGCACTCGCGGGAATTTTGCTCCTCGTCATCTTTTGTTCGGCACGCCACCTTCCTACACCGAGCTTCGCATTTTCGGTTGCTTGTGCTACCCTAGCATCGCTTCCACTACTTCTCATAAGCTTGCACCACGGTTCGTGGCCTATATTTTTCTTGGCTATCCCCCCAACACCAAAGGCTACCGCTGCTATGATCCTATCTCACATCGGGTCATCACTTCCCGACACGTTTACTTTGATGAGATGGTTTTTCCGTTTCAGCAGGTACCTTCGTATGTTGCGGCCTTGCCCGCTCCTGGTGACGGCCGCTCGGGCGCCTCTCTCGGGCCGCCCCCTGGCTTTGAGGGTCCCCCCCGTGCCCCGGGTCGAGTTCCTCCCCGGACGGCTTCCTTAGGGGCTGCACCCCTCTCGGCGCCTGCGACGCCCCTTGCACCACCATCGGCGCGGGCCTCCTCGGCGCCCCCCGCGCCCTCGTCGGCGGCCTCGCCCGCGGTGAACTTCCCCGCGCCCTCGCCGGCGGCCTCACTGGCGGCGGGCTCTTCTTCGTCCTCGCCCGTCGCCCCGGACTCGCTACCCCGCCCGATGACTCGCTCTCGGGCCGGTACCTTCCGCCCGAGTACGCGGTACACCAGCGATGAGTATCTTCTCGCCGCTTCCGTCTCCGAGCCGTCCCCTCTCCCATCGTCAGCTCGAGCCGCCCTTCGGGACCCTCATTGGCTCGCTGTGATGCAGGAAGAGTTCGATGCGCTCCAACGGAACCGCACCTGGCAGCTTGTCCCTCGGCCATCTCGTGCCAACATCATCACGGGCAAGTGGGTCTTTCGGCATAAGACTCGTCCCGACGGGACTCTCGAGCGCTACAAAGCTCGCTGGGTGGTTCGAGGCTTTCGGCAACGTGCGGGCGTGGACTTCACCGACACTTTTGCTCCGGTTGTTAAACCGGGCACGATCCGCACCGTGCTTCAGTTGGCCGTCTCCCGAGCTTGGCCCGTGCATCAGTTGGACGTCTCCAACGCCTTCTTGCACGGCCACCTCGCCGAGCAGGTGTTCTGTGAGCAGCCCATCGGCTTCGTCGACGCCACACATCCGGATCATGTGTGCTTGCTCTCCCGTTCTCTTTATGGGTTGAAGCAAGCGCCTCGGGCCTGGTACCAGCGCATCGCTGCCTTCCTGAAGACGCTCGGATTTACATCGACCCGCTCCGACGCGTCCCTCTTGTGTACCATCACGGGGTTGACACGGCCTACTTGTTGCTCTACGTCAATGACATCATCCTGACGGCTTCCACTGTCGCGCTTCTCCAGCGGCTTACTACTCGTCTTCGCGATGAGTTTGCCCTGAAGGACTTGGGGCCCCTCCACTACTTCCTCGGCATTAAGGTGGTTCGACGGCCAGATGGGTTCTTTCTGCACCAGCAGCGTTACGCCCATGAGCTTCTCGATCGTGCCGGCATGCTTAACTGCAAACCTGCTCCCACGCCTGTTGACACCAAGGCCAAGGTTTCAGCTCTGGAGGGCTCTCTCGCATCCGACGCGGCCTTCTATCGCTCCATTGTGGGTGCCTTGCAGTACCTCACTCTGACGCGCCCCGACTTGCAGTATGCCGTTCAGCAGGTCTGTCTTCACATGCATGCTCCGCGTGACTCTCACTGGACCTTGGTGAAGCGTATCCTTCGTTACATACGCGGCACTATGTCCATGGGACTTACACTGACGGCCTCCGCCTCTACCGACCTCGTCGCCTACTCTGATGCGGACTGGGTTGGCTGCCCGGACACACTGCGCTCCACTTCGGGGTACTGTGTCTATCTTGGGCCGTCTCTGATCTCTTGGTCTTCCAAGCGACAGCCCACAGTCTCTCGCTCGAGTGCCGAGGCAGAGTATCGGGCAGTGGCTAACGCCGTTGCCGAATGCTCTTGGCTTCGTCAGCTGCTCCAGGAGTTGCTTTGTAATGTTCACAAGGCCACACTCGTCTACTGCGACAACGTCTCCGCCGTGTACCTCTCTGCCAACCCGGTCCATCATCGACGAACGAAGCACATTGAGCTCGACATACACTTTGTTCGTGAGTAGGTGGCCCTTGGGCGCATCCGGGTCCTCCATGTCCCGACGGCGCAACAGTTTGCCGATGTTATGACAAAAAGACTGCCTACTTCTGTTTTCGAGGAGTTCAGGTCCAGTCTTTGCGTCTCCGGCGACGCTTCGACTGCGGGGGGTGTTGAATATATGGTTTGTGCATGTATATTGTATAGTCCAGCCCACCTCCTAGTCATTGTATAGTTGAGGTTGTGGCCCACCTTGTACTCCATATATACGTGCGCTATGCACCTATCAATACATCGAGTTGCATTGCCAAAATATTCGTTTCCAATACCGTTTAGTTAGTTTTTGCTAGCTTGATGGTTCATTTTCCTCAAACAAAAAGCTTTTTTGAACTATCATATCATAAGTGAATTTTAAATGGGATTAAACGGGACCGGTTGACATCCTTAGGCCTTGAGTAGATCTCACGTAGAGTAGAAAAAATACAAAGTGTACAGGACTGGTACCCCAGTACTTAGCGAGTAATAGCGCCTGATTTCCTCGAGGCTCGAGCCTGTAACCCAGCGGCAGAAACTTTGCCGAACTCGGCGGATCGGACCGCAGAAATTTTTGTAGGTCTCGACGGAAATTACTATTTGACAGCTTGCCGGACTCGGCGTACAAACGAAGTCAATCTCCCATTGGTTTCGACATATCGTGTCGCGTTGCCGGCGGCACATAAAACGTCAAACCCTAATTATTCGTCATGTAGATGAAGTAGATCCTTTTAAACCGGCTATTCTTCGTCCGAAAAAATTGTGAACTTTTCGATCCCTTGAATAAATCCTTTCAAAAACTCAATACCATCGTGCGCAGCCCCATGGTGGACGCCAAATATCGTGGATTTGTCATGCCATATGTCCTAGTGTGAGGAGTTGTCGTGAGGCCAACGCAACTAGGTAGTAGCCTCAACGGGGTTGATCGGAATTGAGAGACGCGAGGCGGGTTAACACACAAGACAAGGGTTTAGACAGCTTCGGACATCAGGAAACATCATCTGGTAATAGCCCTACATGTTGTCTGTGGCTAGGTCTCATTATGCTCATGAGGGAGTTGTTGTATAAGCCGGCTCCCCTTTTGTTGTATCTAGCCTTCGAGATTACTTCCCCCCTCTTGGGGTGCCCTGCCCCACCTTATATAAGTTGGAGGGACGGGTTACATGTAGAGTCCTACCTGAATTATAACTAATTTATCTTTTAATACAAACCGGATACAAGTCCGGGTCTGATGCCTTGTAAGAAAAATATTCTTCATGCCTTTCCTCTTAAGCCGGCCCACCATCATATTAACCGGCTTACTGGACCTTGTGTCTTGTCGTCCGTTCGACCCACTCGTCAGGTCACCAGTGAATTGCAATGTTTAGGCGGGTTGCCCGTAAACTACCAGGTCCGGGCGGGTCGTCAGTGAATCGTCAAGCTCCAATCAGGATATACATCCAGCGGGTTACACCGTGGGGTATATCCTCGACAGTACGACTGCAAGTTAAGACCTTAAGCCCTGTTCTATTTTCCTAATATTGTTTCCTCACCAAACTATGTTATTCGGTCTGGGAAACTAGAACTCTTTACGAGACAGAAGCTTGCAAGAATTATCTCTCAATTAGTTATCCCTCACGTAGGTTCGATACCCAGGGTCAGGATCCTGTGGGGAAAAAGGCAGGTACTATCTTGATGACTATATTTTAAGCACTTTTTTGTGGGGTATATTTTAAGCATTTTTAGAGCTTATTTGTTGCAAGTTCTTTTCATATATTATGTTCCATTGAATCAAATAGTTGTCCATTATGCATTATTATCGGATTTTGCACTTTTTATTGTGAGCATTGCACATTTATGTTTTTATTGGTATTCTTTGTTTTCTTGTGTCTACATATGTTTTGGAGCAACCTAGGACCAAGCACGGACAAAAGCATAAATTCGTGAGTGCCATGTTATGAAAAAAGTCATTTTACTTTATAAAGCTGCCATGCATGTATGGAAAAATATTTTTTCCTTTATTTTCATTCTTTTCCATGGACCAACTACAAAAGGTGAATAAAATGCCATCTCTTAATAAACAAAAAATGTTTCTCTTCTAATAAACAAAAACGGTCATGTCTTAATAATAAACTACCATCAATTCTAGTAAACAAAAAACATCATCTCTTAATAAACAAAAATGCCGTCTACTTAGAATAAAAGGCCATCTCTTTGTAATAAAAAATGTCATCTCTTAATAATAAAAAATGCATTTCTTAATAATAATAAAAATGCCATCTACAAAAACAATTGACTTGTTAGAAAAATGTATTTAAATTGCCATGTAACATATTCCACAAATTATTAAAACTACCATGACAAAAAAGTTATAAAAAATGTTATGTAGGAGAAAAAAAGGGCTTGGGTGCCATGTAACATATTTTACAAAATTATTAAAACCGCCATGGAAAATTTTCTAGAAAAGTGCCATGTAGCCAAAAGAAGGACCGCCTAGGATTCAAACTCAGGTCTACCATGTGCAAGCTGACACTACTGGCCAGTGCAGTGCACAAGACTGATTTGAAAAGTAAAAGCTTTGCTGGATTTTATCGTATATGGACTAGGTTTTTTTTCGAGAGTAAAGCAAAATATTTACAAGAAGATAGACACGGATGACCAATATGATCATCCGGCTAGAAACATCCACACCACACATACAAGTTCTAGCCTACTTTCTCACCAAAGGTTCTAGACGCGCAACTTCCCCCGTCTGCCAATCATTTAGCTCATCCATAATCTGGCCAACCAAGAGATGTGGTGTCCTCTGCTATCCCATGCATTCAAAAACTCATGTATTCCGTTGTTTTTATATATAGACCAAGCTATGACTATGATCAACGTGTCAAAACATCTCCTCTGTTTTGTTGGGATTGATTCCTAGCCTCCAACCACCATGCGGTAAAGGTGGCACTTTGAATCGGATGGGGTGTTCCGACTCCAACTCTGGTGAAACATAAGTGTCACACTTTTTTAGCATACCCACAACGCATCAATGTGTGATCCACAGTGTCTTTCTCTTGAAGACAGAGATAGCAAACACTCGTATCGTTCTGCAGTCCATGCATCGCATGTCTATCGGATGTCCACAACATATATTGGGCCGCCACCCAAGCGAAGATTTTGCATTTGAGTATAGCTCCACTTCTCCATATGCATTCGTACATTGGAGATCTCTTGAGCCAGAGGCATAGCCTCTTATACACCGATCGGGCCATGCACATTCCTGACGCAGCACAAGGCCAGGCGAATGCATCTAGTAGATCCTTGCACGAACTAGTTCAAAATCTGATGTGACATCGGCCCTGCTCTGAGATCTGTGCAACGGTGAGGAGGGCGTTCGTTGGGAGTTGTTAAAAAACTGACGGACGTCAGATAATGTTTTCGAGAAAAAACTGGAGCTCCTGCAAAAAAAAAAAACTGGAGCATAAAGGAAAAAAGTCAATGACCGCACGCAAAGAAGCACTTTGAGATTGTGAGGTAGGTGGGCCTCGTCCTTGGGTTCTAGGGAGCGAGTTAGGGCCACTCGCTAGTTGCTCTTCTGGGCCGAGTTTTCTCATGAGAGAACAATGGGCCGGAAAACCTTCACACACAACCTTTTATGCAGGGCAGGTGGACGAGAGTATGAGTATTCACTTAGGCCTCTTTTGGTTTATAGGATAGAATTATTATAGGAATAGAAATCTTGTAGGAAATGAGATGACATGTATCTTAAATCCTATGAGTAGGAATAGGAAACAAGATGTCATTTGGTTGACACCAAAGGAATTTTTCCATTGAGTCTAGGCTCTTTTTTATTTTCCTATGAAATGTGGAGGATAGGAACCAATCCTATGTAGGAATAGAAACCATTCCTATGAACCAAAGGGCTCTAAAGGAAAAAATCCTATAAAAATCCTATCCTCTAGAATTCCTATGAAATTTCTCTAAACCAAAGGAGGCCTTAGTGTTCCTAAAAAAAAAGAGTATTCACTTAGTGATTTCGAGGAGCAACTAATTCAGGAGCGCTCGTTCGAGAGCCTCCTCAAAGCTCAATTGGAATGGGCTGAGCATGTATCACTTGGCGCGCTCTCAGTCACCGCCATATGTCGCGCTTTGCTTGCTTTCTCCGGATTTTTTTTAATATTTTTTCACACGCGTTTTCTACTTTTTAGATGGGTTTTTTTTTGTTTTCCACGGGTCTTTCTTAGCTTCTCGAAAAAGAAAATCAAAAAAAAATTACGTGAAAAACTCTTTGTTGCTTCCACAAGAGGCACGGTTTTGCTTTCATGAGAGGCACGGTTTTTTGCTTCCGCGAGACACACGGCCATGCCTCTTGGAAACGAAAAAAGTATATTTTTTTGCTTCCGTGAGAGGCACGGTTGTGCCTCTCAGAAACAAAAAAAGAAACTATGTTTTTTTCCTTTCATGAGAGGCATAGTTTTGCTTTCGCGAGAGGCATGGATTTGCTTTCGCCGGATGCACGACCGTGCCTCTTGGAAACGAAAAAAAATTATTTTTTTCTTTCGCGAGAGGCACGGCCGTGCCTTTCGGAAACGAAAACATAATTTCCTTCCGCGAGAAGTACGATTTTGATTCCGCGAGACGCACGAATTTGCTTCCGCAAGAGGCACGACCGTGTCTCTCAGAAACGGCTTTCGGAAAGGGGGAAAACATGTTCCTTGTGTGTTTTTTCGTTCAGCTTTTTTCATGAAAAAAGTTCGTCACAACATATCAACATGAGATCTAATTTTGAAGATCTCGATGCGAGGAATCCAATAGTGAAAGTGGTTCGAGATATGGAAAATTTTGTGACTTCAATCGAATCGGATTCTACTTGCACCTTATTACTTCCAAAAGAATTTGCAAGATATAGTCCATCCCTTATGGCTAAAGCTTCCAGTGTTGTTGCATTTGCTGCATATGAGTAATAGACGCACTTGCCTGCAATGAATGAGCCATTCACATCTCTAAGGATAGCAGTCGCCGCTCCTGTGCCTGAATCAACGTACAAAGATGCATCAACATTGAGCTTCACATAGCCAAGATTTGATTTGGACCATTTAGGGGTACTACTTTGTATGTTTTGTCGGTTCAGATTTGCATTTTGCAGCTATACCAAAACTGAAACCGGCTAACGGCCAAACAGTGGCACCCTCTCTGAATGCGTAGTTTGCCTCCTCAACCACCAAAGACACGAGCAGCCTACTACAACTACGACTTGAACCTCCACTAATTATGTACCATGCATCAAGGCAGAAGGAGATCTGAAAATATGTTCAAGGACACTCGATCCTGAAAGATCAATAACTAAAGCTTCTTGAATTAGGTTCTCAAGTCCTAGTTTATCCCAAAGATAAACATCCCTGTCACAAGTGAACATGAGGTGTCTGACATCTTCGGCTCTTTTGTTGCAAATGGGACAATGACCTTCGTAGCCAATATGATGATTAATTAGGATGCTTTTTAATCGAAGGATGTCGTGAAGAGCCCTCCAACATAAAAATCTGAACTTCCCTAGGAATCTTCAATTCCCACACCTCTTCCAAATTGGATTATAGTAGATGGTCTAGGAGCAGCCACAAATATTGATCTACCTCCGAATTGGTGGTTCCATTCTAAATGGTAGGTTGTGCAGATGGAGAAGATTCCCTTCGTGTTGAATTACATGCAATGAAATAATTAAAGGCACCTATGATTAGTGGGTTTTGCATAATCCTTCGTGCATCAATAAAACCAAAGGTAGTAGTAACCAACTCCTCATCCCATCCGCCAGTAATGACGTTAATGAGTTCACTAACCTTTGTTAATAGTTGATGACCTCGTTGAGTGATAATAATCCTGCTAGGACTAGATGGGACCCGAGGGTCCGTCAAAAACATTAACACTATCATCATTTCCAATTTGCCAAATGTAGCCTCGTTTGAATGTTTGGATGCCCGCAACAAGGCTTTGCCACGCGAAGGACGATCCATTCATTGGTCCTGCTTTGAGAATCTTGGGGTAGTACCTTGTTTTCAAGATCTAGGCACAAATAGAATCTGGGTATTCATAAGTCGCCAAACTTGTTTTGCAAGCATCGCCGGGTTGAAAGTATGCAGATCATTGTCAGTGCTAAAACCCACTGATCTCGGGTAGGGGGTCCCGGGTTGTAAATCTGTGAACAATGGTAACATGGTAGGTGTTGGGGAACGTTGCAGAAAACAAAAAATTTCCTACTCGTCTCACCAAGATCCATCTAGGAGTTCATCTAGCAACGAGTCATCGGATGCATCTACATACCTTTGTAGATCGCGCACGGAAGCGTTCAAAGAACGGTGATGATGTAGTCGAACACGACGTGATCCAAATCACCGATGACCAAGCGCCGAACGGACGGCACCTCCGCGTTCAACACACGTACGGGACGGGGAACGTCTCCTCCTTCTTGATCCAGCAAGGGGGAAGGAGAGGTCGATGAAGATCCAGCAGCACGACGGCGTGGTGGTGGATGCAGGGCGTCACAGTAGCAGGGCTTCGCCTATACTACGAGAGAGAGAGAGACGTAACGGGGAGAGAGGGAGGCGCCAGGGGCTGGGTTAGAAGTCCCTCCTCTCCCCCACTATATATAGGGGTTCTAGGGGGGCGCCGGCCCTAGTAGATGGAATCTACTAGGGGGGCGGCGGCCTAGGGTGGGGGGCTTGCCCCCCAAGCAAGGGGGCGCCCCCTTTAGGGTTTCCCCTCAACCCTAGCCGCATGGGCCCTAGGGGTGGCTCCCCAGCCCACTATGGGCTGGGTTCCCTCCCACTTCAGCCCATGGGGCCCTCCGGGATAGGTGGCCCCACCCGGTGGACCCCCGGGACCCTTCCGGTGGTCCCGGTACAATACCGGCGACCCCGAAACTTGTCCCGATGGCCGAAACAGCACTTCCTATATATAATTCTTTACCTCCGGACCATTCCGGAACTCCTCGTGACGTCCGGGATCTCATCCGGGACTCCGAACAACATTCGGGTTACTGCATATACATATCTTCACAACCCTAGCGTCACCGGACCTTAAGTGTGTAGACCCTACGGGTTCGGGAGACAAGCAGACATGACCGAGACGACTCTCCGGTCAATAACCAACAGCGGGATCTGGATACACATGTTGGCTCCCACATGCTCCACGATGATCTCATCGGATGAACCACGACGTCGAGGATTCAATCAACCCCGTATGCAATTCCCTTTGTCAATCGATATGTTACTTGCCCGAGATTCGATCGTCGGTATCCCAATACCTCGTTCAATCTCGTTACCGGCAAGTCACTTTACTCGTATCGTAATGCATGATCCCGTGACCAGACACTTGGTCACTTTGAGCTCATTATGATGATGCATTACCGAGTGGGCCCAGCGATACCTCTCCGTCATACGAAGTGACAAATCCCAGTCTTGATCCATGTCAACCCAACAGACACTTTCGGAGATACCCGTAGTCTACCTTTATAGTCACCCAGTTACGTTGTGACGTTTGGTATACCCAAAGCATTCCTACGGTATCCGGGAGTTACACGATCTCATGGTCTAAGGAAAAGATACTTGACATTGGAAAAACTCTAGCAAACGAACTATACGATCTCATGCTATGTTTAGGGTTGGGTCTTGTCCATCACATCATTCTCCTAATGATGTGATCTCGTTATCAATGACATCCAATGTCCATAGTCAGGAAACCATGACTATCTGTTGATCAACGAGCTAGTCAACTAGAGGCTTACTAGGGACATGTTGGTGTCTGTTATTCACACATGTATTACGATTTCCGGATAACACAATTATAGCATGAATAAAGACAATTATCATGAACAAGGAAATATAATAATAATGCTTTTATTATTGCCTCTAGGGCATATTTCCAACAGTCTCCCACTTGCACTAGAGTCAATAATCTAGTTACATTGTGATGAATCGAACACCCATGGAATTCTGGTGTTGATCATGTTTTGCTCTAGGGAGAGGTTTAGTCAACGGATCTGCTACATTCAGGTCCGTATGTACTTTACAAATCTCTATGTCTCCATATTGAACATTTTCACGAATGGAGTTGAAGCGACGCTTGATGTGCCTTGTCTTCTTGTGAAACCTGGGCTCCTTGGCAAGTGCAATAGCTCCAGTGTTGTCACAGAAAAGTTTGATTGGCCCCGACGCATTGGGTATGACTCCTAGGTCGGTGATGAACTCCTTCACCCATATTGCTTCATGTGCTGCCTCCGAGGCTGCCATGTACTCCGCTTCACATGTAGATCCTGCCACAACGCTTTGCTTGCAACTGCACCAGCTTACTGCCCCACCATTCAAAATATACACGTATCCGGTCTGTGACTTAGAGTCATCCAGATCTGTGTCGAAGCTAGCGTCGACGTAACCCTTTACGACGAGCTCTTCGTCACCTCCATAAATGAGAAACATTTCCTTAGTCCTTTTCAGGTACTTCAGGATATTCTTGACCGCTGTCCAGTGTTCCTTGCCGGGATTACTTTGGTACCTTCCTACCAAACTTACGGCAAGGTTTACATCAGGTCTGGTACACAGCATGGCATACATAATAGAACCTATGGCTGATGCATAGGGGATGACGCTCATCTCTTCTATATCTTCTGCCGTGGTCGGACATTGAGCTGAGCTCAATTTCATACCTTGTAACACAGGCAAGAACCCCTTCTTAGATTGATCCATATTGAACTTCTTCAATATCTTATCAAGGTATGTGCTTTGTGAAAGACCTATGAGGCGTCTCGATCTATCCCTATAGATCTTGATGCCTAATATATAAGCAGCTTCTCCAAGGTCCTTCATTGAAAAACTTTTATTCAAGTAGGCCTTGATGCTGTCCAAGAGTTCTATATCATTTCCCATCAATAGTATGTCATCTACATATAATATGAGAAATGCTACAGAGCTCCCACTCACTTTCTTGTAAACGCAGGCTTCTCCATAAGTCTGCGTAAACCCAAACGCTTTGATCATCTCATCAAAGCGAATGTTCCAACTCCGAGATGCTTGCACCAGCCCATAAATCAAGCGTTGGAGCTTGCACACCTTGTCAGCATTCTTAGGATCGACAAAACCTTCCGGCTGCATCATATACAATTCTTCCTTAAGGAAACCATTAAGGAATGCCGTTTTGACGTCCATTTGCCATATTTCATAATCATAGAATGCGGCAATCGCTAACATGATTCGGACGGACTTCAGCTTCGCTACCGGTGAGAAAGTCTCATCGTAGTCAACCCCTTGAACTTGTCGATAACCCTTAGCAACAAGCCGAGCTTTATAGATGGTCACATTACCATCCGCGTCTGTCTTCTTCTTAAAGATCCGTTTATTTTCTATGGCTCGCCGTTCAACGGGCAAGTCAGTCAAAGTCCATACTTCGTTTTCATACATGGATCCTATCTCGGATTTCATAGCTTCTAGCCATTTGTCGGAATCCGGGCCTGCCATCGCTTCTTCATAGTTCGAAGGTTCACCGTTGTCTAACAACATTATTTCCAAGACAGGGTTGCCATACCACTCTGGTGCGGAACGTGTCCTTGTGGACCTTCGAATTTCAGTAGGAGCTTGATCATTATCATTAACTTCCTCTCTAGTCGGTGCAGGCACCTCAGGAACATTTTCTTGAGTTGCGCCATTTTCCGGTTCAAGAGGTAATACTACATCAAGCTCCACTTTCCTCCCACTTACTTCTTTCGAGAGAAACTCTTTCTCTAGAAAGGACCCATTCTTGGCAACAAAGATCTTGCCTTCGGATCTGAGGTAGAAGGTGTACCCAATAGTTTCTTTTGGGTATCCTATGAAGACGCATTTTTCCGACTTGGGTTTGAGCTTTTCAGGTTGAAGTTTCTTGACATAAGCATCGCATCCCCAAACTTTTAGAAACGACAGCTTAGGTTTCTTCCCAAACCATAATTCATACGGTGTCGTCTCAACGGATTTCGACGGAGCCCTATTTAAAGTGAATGCGGCAGTCTCTAAAGCATAGCCCCAAAAGGATAGCGGTAAATCGGTAAGAGACATCATTGATCGCACCATATCTAATAGAGTGCGATTACGACGTTCGGACACACCGTTACGCTGAGGTGTTCCAGGCGGCGTGAGTTGTGAAACTATTCCACATTTTCTTAAGTG